>NW_026930472.1:0-41526 GCF_032062105.1 Saccostrea cuccullata | reverse complement strand
CACAAAGGTCCCAAAATAGCGAAAAAAAGATCAATTTCTCTTCACTCTAACGATGGAAGTTATGAAAACATCAGCTAGAAGACCACCGTTAGACAGAAAATTCTTATAATTTACATGATGATAGAGGTGCAAGTATGTGACGCTTGTGCCCGTGTACCGCGCCCACATGTGAGACCACAGTGGAAATGCGATAGCTGAGGGAACTGTGCTGATTTATAGACTGGGTCAACACCCCCCCCCCCAATGAAAGGAGAGAGGGGGATGGGTTCCAGTTTTTTAATCTATAGTTTTCCTATAATGGTAGACATCATCAAAGTCATTTTGTGTACATGTATACGTACTGCACTGATGTATATAAACCTATTTTGAATTTCCATTTCAAATTGTTTTATGTGGCGTTCATTACATTTTGGAAGCTTTTCCTTTCTTTCCTAATAACACTATTCAAATGGATGCTCAAACTTAGAAATTAAATTGAATATAGAGGCAGTATGCCTCCCCCCCCCCCATCATGCATCGCCTCGAAATGCACAAATGAAAACTGTTATTTAATAATATTTAAAAACAATCTAACACAAAGTCTAACTTCCTTTTATTCATCATAACAGGGTTCGACATTAACGTTAGTCTCAGACTAATACATTTTCATTCGGACTAATAAAATCTGTGGCTAATTAGTCCGAATGGACTAATAAAGTTTTCTGGGTGGGGGGGGGGGTGGGGGTGGAGGGGAAACATTACCGATGTTCTCGACAACTTTCAATGGAAAACGGGAAGTTATGTAACTCTGAGTCAATTCGGCGCTTAATTTTAGGACTCATTAGTATGAAATTAAACATTTTTACGATCATGATTTAGTGTGATACATAAAAAAAAATGTCGGACATTTGGATTATGTAATCATTTATAGAGAATAACGAATGAGATCGGGAATTTGAGTGTAGTTCCTGATCCCGCGATTTTAACTAATTTTGGTATAAAACATTTCATGTAAATTAATTCTATTTATTTATTCATATTTTTGACAGACTCATAAAATTGCCCGCGGACTAGTAAAAGTAAAGAAGCACAAATCCGGCCGGACCAACGCCTAAAAATGTTAGTGTCGAATCCTGCATAATCTCTATCATTTTATAGAATTTAACTTGATCTGAGTTGCCATGGTGGCTTTTGTTCATTTATCGGTATAAGATGAACTTTCTCTGATGTCTGCGCCGAAGAGAATTTATTGGAGATCATTGTAATGGTCACGATGCAGAATTAAAAAACATTATTCTATGCTTTATTAGTAGTATAAAGGGTCCAGATAGGGCGGAAGTGACGTCATAACCGGAAGTGGACGGAAGTGGGCTAGCCGGAAGCGGAAGTCGGGGTAGGCGGAAGTGGGTTCCCGAAGTGGAAGCGGAAGTGGGCCCTAGCGGAAGCGGAAGTGGGCTAGCCAGAAATGTCCTAGCCGGAAGCAGGCTGGATGACCGGGTCAACTGAATGCATCCCCTGGGGGATAGACGGGGTCAAACTCAGTACAATCCTTGGGGGTGGGGGATAGGTGGGGGTCAATTCAGTTACATATAGTCCCCTAAATACAGGGGCGTGTTTACATTGTGTTTTTTTACATTGGTACGTTGGTACTACGTTTTGTTATGCTGACTATACAGGTAAATTTGGCAGCGATTCAAGTCAGGGACCGTGTGCAAAAAATATGCTGACTATACAGGTAAATACTTGGCAGCGATTCAAGTTTGTTTAGGGCCGTGTGCAAAAAAAAATATATGCTTACCTGTGTATTGTGACGTCATCCACTGTAAAGAAATACGGTTTTCTCCGCCTTTGGATTCATTTTACCCTCAGAGCCATCACCTGATAGGCATGGATTCTACTAGAGGAAAACAGATACAGGCTCGACGAATATTGAAACGAAAAAGTACCGAGAGAGACCACCTAAACCCATTTCGGAGTATTATCACATGAGACTAGCTGAAAAAAGGACCTCTCCAAAATTTAAAGCGCATGAAAATAGATATGTCGTTCATTTCGATGAATTTCCAGAAGAAGAAGAAAACACAGCTTTCCTTCGGCAGTTATTCAAAAACATGTTACAAGACTTCAAATCGAAAATGGAGTGTGATCCTAACGATTACCTTCGCCTGAACATAAGTCACCCATCTTTGGATTCAGACAATCTCTTACGAGTTTATGCAATGTAAAGAATTAAACGAAGACGTCATTTTTAAAGAAATACAGCGTGTGCAACAATCCAAAAAGGAGTACAAAATCGGCGACGGCTCCACGGAATTCGATCTGTTACACATCGGGAATCCCCAGGGGAGTGGTGGAGACAGAACCAAACATCTACAACTGGATAAAGAAACTTTCAAGAAAAATAAACGAGCAATCGTTCGGATCGTCAATCCCCGTGATGAATTTTGTTTGGCTAGAGCCATCGTCGTCACTCGATTACACAGTCAGAAACCCGAACATCCAGACCCAGAATGGGAAAAACGATTGTCACGTATGCGGAAAGGAGATCAATACTTAGACCAGAAACGAGAAGCCATAGCTCTCATGGAACAGGCCGGATGTGATATCACTCAAGCTTGTGGAAATGCAGAGTGGATAAAATTACAACAGGTATTAGCTCCTCAGTATCGTCTGAAAATATTTCAGTTCAAATCTACTTCCACTAAACTCTGTTTAGAGCGCATCTTCAAAGGCTGGGGAGATGGAACTTGTTTGAACATTTTGTAAGACAACCGTCATTGCGATGCCATCATATCCATGGCGGGAGTAACGGGGAACCCCTATTACTGTGATCATTGCGACGTGGGGTATACGAGTTTCACAGACCATCGCTCCAAATGCCCTCATCGCTGTACCAATTGTTTAGGACCACACCCTCAATGTCCCGATGAAGGGATCAAAATTAAATCCCAGGAATGCCATGGAATGTTTAAGAACAAGACCTGCTACGAAGATCATTTAAAACCCCATAGTAAGAAGACCACCACTACTGTCTGCAATTTAATGGGGCTATGCGAGAAATGTCAGTCCTGGATACCTAAGAATTTATTGCCTCATCACAAATGCGGAGATCAGAAACAGTGTAAGATCTGTAAGAAAATCGTCGATGCCGATCATCGGTGCTACGTTCGACAGAAGCCCAAGAAGAAGAAGAAGGGAAAAGGCACCTTAGAGTTCACCATTTATTTCGATTTCGAATGCACTCAGGAATCGGGCATTCACGTTCCTAATCTGTGTGTGGCACATCGTGTCTGTCAACATTGCGATGACTTACCCATAGACCAACCTTGTCCTCATTGTCATCACATGGTACCCCGTCAGCACCTATTTCAAGGCCCAGACACCTTAAAGAAGTTCATGGACTCGTTATTTCAACCCACTACAGGTACTAAGAATTCCACTTTAGTACACGACCAGGCCATCGTCATCGCCCATAACTTCAAAGGATACGACGGACAATTCATTTTGAATTGCATAGTGCATTCTTCTCCCCTGAAACCTAACGTGATCATGAACGGGAGTAAGATCTTGTCCATGGAAATATGTGGACTCAAATTCATCGACTCGTATATTTTCTTAACCTTTCCTTTGGCCCAGATGCCCTCCCCTTTCGGATTCGACGAAATGAAGAAAGGTTATTATTTACCCCACTTTTTTAATACAGAACAGAACCAGAATTACGTGGGACCTTATCCACCGGCAGCTTTCTACAATCCGGACGAAATGACAACCAGTGGACGACAAGCTTTTTACGAATGGTACGACCAACAGAGGGGAAAAGTGTTTGATTTCCAGAAAGAGTTTGTAGGGTATTGTACCTCGGACGTCGACATTTTAAGACGATACTGTGCACGGTTTAGAAGCACCCTCAAGAAGTTGGTCAACGTGGACCCTTTCCAGGAATCCATCACGTTTGCCAGTGCTGCTAATTTAGCCTACCGTCGAAATTTCATGCCTAAAGACAGCATTGCCATCATTCCGAACCTCGGGTATGAACCGACACGCCAATATTCGGTCAAAGCCTGTCGATGGCTCACCTGGATGAGTCATCAGAATGGATGTCACATACGACATGCCAGAAACGGAGGCGAAGTCCCGATCGGCAATTTGTACGAGATCTAGACATTCTGGATCCTTTGAAACCTCGAGAAGCCCTGTACGGAGGACGGACCAATGCCACTAAATTATATTGTGAAGAAGGGGACATGAGATACGTGGACGTGTGTTCCTTATACCCTTACGTGTTGAAACACAGACCTTTTCCCCTAGGTCATCCCGAGATCATCACAGACAACTTCCAGGACGTGAGAAGTTATTTCGGTCTCATTCACTGTCGGGTCTTACCACCCCGACGCCTCTTTCACCCCGTATTACCTTATCGGACGGGAGGTAAGTTATTATTTCCCTTATGTCGCACCTGTGCCCAACAACAAGACTCTACTTGTCAACATCCATGTCAACACACCGACCGGGAACGTAGTCTCACGGGTACTTGGGTGACGACCGAATTACATAAAGCCCTAGACATGGGGTATACCTTAGAGCAAACTTACGAAGTGTGGTATTTCAAAGAAAGCAGTCAAGACTTATTTAAAGACTACATCGATACCTTCCTCAAGATCAAACAGGAAGCGTCCGGATTTCCCCCCGAGTGTAAGACCTCAGAACAAGAACAAGATTACATTCGACAAATCTACGACAAAGAAGGATTCATGATGGACATTCTCAGTATCAAGAAGAATCCAGTGTTAAGAACCATTGCTAAACTCTTTTTAAATTGTCTGTGGGGAAAATTTGCTCAACGGTTGTTATTACCCAAAGTCAGATACTTGGACGAAGTAGAGGAATTACATCAACTCTTACAAAATTCGACGCTCGACATCAAGGGTGTGCGACTCTTAGTCAATAAAGAAGATTCCATTGAAGACAAGATTCTAGTGAATTTTCAAGACAAACAGGAATTCGTCGAAGAATGTCCCTTTGGAAACGTGATCCTGGCTTGTTTTACCACCGCCTATGCTCGCTTACATCTCTACGAGACTTTACGACCTTTAGAAGAACGGGGCCTTTATTTCGATACGGACAGTATCATTTACCAACATAAGGAAGGAGCTTTTAATCCTACTTTGGGCAATAGTTTAGGAGAATGGACCGACGAATTAGACGGGGATCACATCACTAAATTCATGTCGGCAGGTCCTAAAAATCATGGTTTCCGGACGGATAAAAGGACCGAGGTTCATAAATGCAAAGGAGTCACTCTCAACCATCGAACCTCTCAGTTGGTGTGCCCAGAGACTTTAGAAAAAATGCTCAAGGGAGAAATAGAGGAAGTAAAAGTCCCCTATCCCAGGAAAATCAAGAGGACCCGTGATTATGAGGTGGTGAACAAACCTTCAGAGAAAACAGTTAGAATTGTATATGACAAGAGACAAATTGTAGAGAATTATAACACTCTACCTTATGGTTATTCATATGTTTGTTTGTTTGTTTGTTTGTTACAAATAAATAAAAATTGAATTGTTTTTATGTGTTGTTTCTTCTCTATAAAAAAAAAAAAAAAGACATTCTTATTTTCAAAAAATGAAAAAGATTTCTGTGTTCACTATAAATAAGACCCTGAACCCATCTTTTCTTTCATTCATCAACATGTATTCCGAGGAGACACCCCTCCCTTCTTTTCAATTGAAACACGAATTTACCATGGTGGTTGCTGGACCCTCGAAATCGGGCAAAACAGAATTCGTCAAGACATTAGTGAACAATCTAGACTGGATCACCCCCAGGCCCGAAAAGATCGTCTGGTGTTATCGGGAATGGCAACCCGCTTACACTTCTTTAAAAGAGAAGGTATCTTTCATTCGAAATATTCCAGAAGACGACGAGAAATTAGTAGCCAATTTGAGTGTGCCCCATTTACTCATTTTTGACGACATGATGGGAGGAAAAGCCATCGAATCGATTGTGGATTGGTTTACCCGTAAAGCTCATCATCGGAATACCAGTGTGATTTACATCACTCAGAATTTATTTGATCGAGCTGCCTCTCATCGCACCATTAGTTTGAATGCTCATTATTTAGTCTTATTCAAAAATCCCAGAGACAAATCTCAGATCAGTGTATTGATTCGTCAGCTAGCTTTGCCTCATTTGGTGTCTGCTTATCAAGAAGCCACCCAGGTACCTCACGGTTATCTTCTCGTGGATTTGAGTCCCCAGACCCCAGACGAATACCGATTAAGAAGTCGAATGTTTGAATTGTTGACTATACACATGCCTCAAGAGTATAAATAAAAGTGTTTCCCACTCTTCTGAGTCATTTCACTCTCATCATGGCTCCATCAGCCAAGAGTAAATTAGTGAGAACCTTACGACGTTTACAGCGGGAACGATATCCCACCGAACGAGCCCATTTAATCGAATTAGGGCGTAAAGCCTTATTGAATTGGTTTGCCATGGGAGCTCGCAATTTAATGAAAGGGGTCTTACCTATCAATAAACTGACTCAAAAGTTTATCGATCTTCATCGTCAAGATTTAAAGATCATTGTCGATCAATCGGCTAGTGACGAAGAAAGGAAAACGGCTATTTTAAAACACGGAGGAGCTGGATTTCTAGGTGGAGTCATCATTCGTCATTTATTCAAATGGAATAGTCCTAAAAACGACGGGTTCGTCGTTTAAAGAGTGTAGTGGTAAGGGTCGATAATAAGAAACAAAGAGTGTTTCCAGATTGGATGGTCCGTGTCGGAGGAGCAGCTCAAAAGAGTAGAAAAAAGAAGAAGCCAAAAGCCCCACCAAAGAAGAGAAAAGCCCCTCCTAAGAAAACAGGGGCGGTAAAAAGGACCCCCCAAACTCTAGCTCAAAGTAAAGCCATGCCCGAAAGTTTAAAAAACGAAATCAATCAATATTATAAGGAACAAAGACAAAAGACCAAAGGAGAGTTACTCAAGAAACAAGCAGAACTGAGAATGGATCGTACTATGGGACCCATAGGGAGTCAAAGAGCTAGCGATTTAGAAGTGTTTCCTCGAGTGAATGTGGGCATTCCCTCCCCTGGAATTAAAGTTCCCATTCATGTCCCTAAAATCACACGTTTTCAACCCTTGACAGCCTCCACCCCTCAACTTCCTAAAGGTCTGAGATATAAATGCCGACAATGTGGAAAAATTTATGTCAGGGAGAAAAATAGAGATAAACACGAGAGTGACAAACACGGAGGGTATGCCCCTCCTTAAGACTATAAAAGGGAGTGACATGAGAGACTTCTCTTCATTGTTTTCAAAGATGGCCAAGAAGAAAAAGGGATGTTGTACGCGATTAAAAGCGCATGCTCCTCTTTTAAGAGTGTTATCGGATCCTCACTATTCCTCGTCCTTAAAAACAGGAATTTTAAAACATTGTTCTGGAGACTGTATTCTGAAAATTTGTGAGATCGTCTACAACCTATTAAAAGGGGTGTTACCTCTCCATTCGGCTCAGAAACGAAAACTAGCTCCTAAGAAACACATCTTAAGGAGACTGGTTCAACCTCAATCCATCCAGAGACGAAGAGCTTTATTAGTACAACAAAAAGGAGGTATTTTTCCTTTTTTATTCGCAGCAGCCGCTCCTTTACTGTTGAACCTTCTAAAATGATCAAAGGAAAACTCTCCAAACCTCCGGAATTTCAATCTACGCTGAGTATAGGTCAAGAATTGGACCAGATTACCAGACGTGATGATTTAACTCCAGAAGAAAAAGTGGCTTTATACGGTCAAGAACTTCATCGGTATAGGAATTATTTACAACAAGCGAGAGAGCCAGGGAAAAAAAACCCTGCACCCTTAGCCCCAGCCCCCGCAGCAGCAGCTCCAGCAGTAGCAGCAGCAGCTCCAGATCCCGAGATCGATCAACAAATCATTCAAAGCGTGAATAAACCCATGCAAAGAAAAGCTGAATTATTATTAAATCATTTAAAGAAAACCAAAGTCTTGACTTGGGATAAAGACGGAGAAATCAGTTATCGAGGTCAGAAAGTGCCCGATTCTAACATTGTGGATTTAATGGCTGATAGTATGAGATCTAAACCTCTCAAAAGTCAACCGGTGCCTAAAGGAATAGAAGAATTTGCTCAAGCTTTAAAAGAGACCCGTACTCCCATGGTTTACTTGCAAAATCGAGACCTTATAAAAGCCATGCAGAAACCAGGAAAAATCAGTACTCCTAAAGGGGTTTTGAGTGACGAGGACGACGAAGAGGAAGAGAGCGGATTTCATGATGCTTCCTCTTTTTTGACCCCTATTAGACGATCTATAAAATCCAAGCCTTCCCCTATTTTAAGGTTAGAGGAGGCCCTCCAGAAGAAAAAGAAAGCCAGAACAGATCCATTTCAAAAGAGATTACAACAAATCGAGGAAAATTGGCTTCCTTTGCCTAAGACATGAAGAAGAAGAAGAAGAAGGAAGTGGGGGACATTTTAACAGAGATTTATTACGATCCCAAGAGAGGGTATGGAGGCATACAGACTTTGTATCGTCAGGTTAAAAGTCTTGGACATAAGATTTCCTTAAACACCATACGAGAATGGTTAAAAGAGCAAGATACTTATACCTTACATAAACCCATTCATCGAAAATTCCGGAGACAACAGACCAGAGTGACGGATATGGACGAACAATGGCAATTAGATTTAGCCGATGTGTCCAGTTTAAAGAAACATAATGACGGTTATACTTTTTTATTGTGTGCCATTGACGTCTTATCTAAATATGCTTGGGTGGTGCCTTTAAAACAGAAAACGGGAAAAGAAATGATTCGAGGATTACAAGAGATTTTCCGACAAGACGATCGACGTCCCGTCCGCATTCAATCGGATCAAGGTAAAGAATTTACCAATCGAGAATTCTTACAGGCATTTAAATCCATTCATTTCTTTACCACACGCAATACGGACACCAAAGCCAGTATCGTGGAACGATTTCAAAGAACCCTCAAAGCACGCATGTGGCGGTATTTCACTCGGAATAAGACCAGACGGTATTTAGAGGTCTTACCGGATTTAGTGTATGCTTACAATCATACGTATCATCGCAGTATCCAAAGAGCTCCAGCTCAAGTGAATCCCTCGAATGTGTTAAAAGTCTGGAAAACTTTATATGGGGAAGAATCATCACCTAAAACCAAAACACCCCCCAAGTTTAAAACATGAGATAAAGTGCGCATCAGTTAAGCCAAACGCACTTTTGAAAAAGGATATTTACCGAACTGGACCACGGAAATATTTACCATTGCTCAACGAGTCCCCGGTCGGTATCCTTACGTGTATCGAGTACAAGATTATAACCAGGAGGAATTAGAAGGGACATTTTACGAGAAAGAATTACAACAGATCATTAAAAAAGACGACGTGTACGAAGTAGAGGAAATCTTGGCGTATAAAAAGCGACGAGTCGGGAAAAAAATCATTCAAGAAGTCAAAGTCCGGTGAAGAGGATATCCCCCTAGTTTCGATTCATGGATTCCCCAAACGGATCTCATTCAATAACACCTCATTGGAAATTTTGTGGAGAGAATATTCCTCGAGAAGAAATTGTGTATTTTGCCCAATTATTCATTTGTATTTCCCTCATCATCACCAGTGTGGTCATGTTAGCGTTACACGATTCTAATCGAGAATATTGGATGGTGTGTGTGAGTTCTTCGGTGGGTTACATCATGCCTAGTCCTACCATGATACATCATACCCCTACGGTCAAGAAGACGAATTCACCAAGTCCCGGAATCTAAAAATAGATACATCCCTCTATATAAAAAGGAGACACCTAAAGCCTAAGAGGATCAGTTCTGATCTGAGTGAGGGACAGAGCACACACGTCATGGAATTTTTAAGCTCAGAGTATCGTTGGAAAATAGTAGAACCTGAAGGGACTAGTTTAAAGGGAGAATGGATGAAAAACAAAGAGACATGTATTCAAGATTTCTTTGATCAGAATCCAGGACAAACAGGTCTCAATGAAATCTACCTGTATAAGAGATTCAAGTTACCGGACCGCCAAAGAAGCAAACACATGGTCTTATTAGGACCCAGACAGCCCAAGTATAGGGAATTCAAATGGAAAATCAATTACGTCTTGCCTCACCAAAGAGAGGGACCCAAAAGCAGTTTGTTTCAAGGGAAATGGATGGTAAAAGCTGGAGATTGTGTTAAAGATTATTTGAAAGAAGTGATCGTAAAAGGATTCAATGCCCGTGGTAACCGTTGTGAAACAGACTATTTGTACATGAGGAGACCTTTTCCCATACAAAAAGAACTGAACCAAAGTTTTGAATGTTTGTTATTATAATGATGTTCTTGTTTCTTGTTCTTGTTGTTATTGTTATGAATCAATAAAATAAAAAGAAAAAACCAAAATCCTAGTGTTGTTAGTTTTTTTTTTTACTCTATATACAAAAAGAAGTTGTTATAAATACAAAGGTTCTAAGGTTTAGGGTCTCAGTCTTAGATTGAACATGGCAGAGAGCAGTGGGTTTTACATGACTTTACCCAGTGATGGGTCTATGACCTCTTTTTCTAGCAATACGACCGCTCAATTTAAAACCTTATTACCACAAACAGTGGATTTAACCGACGGAGAATGGGAAGTGGCTTTAACAGAAATGATGTATCCCAATTCATTGAAAAACATTACAGAAGAGGAAGCTTATTTTGACATCCTGGTTCCTCAGTCTTTTGCTCACCATATCAAAAACCCCAATGTTTATGGCAGATTTAAAATGAAAACCTTAGACCCAATACCATTACGTCAATGTCCTGTACTGCTCGATTGGGCCCATACTAAACGGCCTGCACTCGTTGAACTAGATAGCAAGATGGAAATTCGACGAATTCACTTCAGATCCGGGCCTTATGTTCACCCCAAGGCTTTAACAGAGGAAATAAGTCTAGGACTACAGAGATCATTGAAAAAAATATGGAAAACCCTTAGTGAGGGAAATGAAGACAAATCTATGAAATTAGTATATTACGAGACCTATGATCGAGTAATGTATGAAATCAATGAAAAAATGCTTACTCCCTTATGCATTCGTTTCCCCACATCCCTAGCTTATAAGCTAGGCATGGACAGTCAGAAAGTCATTCCTCAGAAGGATACAGAAAACATGACCAAATGGATCAACATTAGTTACTTGGGAAACAATACTGTGGATTTATATGAAAATCTGAAATCCATGTATGTCTATTGTGACTTGATTCAACCCCAGACGGTAGGCTCCAATGCCTTGAAATTATTAAGAGTGGTGCCTTGTACGTTTCATTTGGAGGATTCAAAACAAGCCAAATGGGAACCCATTCGAGCGGAATATTTGAAACTAAGTAAAAAACATTTCGATACCATTGAGATTCACATCATGACTCCTTTAGGACAACCCATGCCCTTTGTAAGTGGCAAATCAGTGGTGAAACTTCATTTTAGAAAAGTATACTGAGATGAGTGTACCGTTATTGTGTTCCATCTTATTGGGTGTGGTGGCTTGTCTGGTCTGCTGTCTGTATTGTATTCAGCCGTAAAGGGTATAAAAGGAAGTCCCCCGAGGATATAAAGGTCAGTTGAACAAGAGACATGAACCATGCAGTATCATCCAGGATTACTGAGACAAAGAGGACACGGACAGTTTGTCTATCATAAAGGGTTATTACGTCAAAAAGGACACGGTTTTTTAGGATCCCTATTTA
This sequence comes from Saccostrea cuccullata, assembly GCF_032062105.1. Lineage (NCBI taxonomy): Eukaryota > Metazoa > Mollusca > Bivalvia > Ostreida > Ostreidae > Saccostrea > Saccostrea cuccullata. The sequence continues at coordinate 29,793 of NW_026930472.1, read as the reverse complement.
AAGTAGCAGCTCCTTTAGTCAGCAATCTAGTAGGAGGATTATTGGGTCAACAGCAAGCCCCACCACCACCACCACCAGGCTATTATCCACCCCAAAACTATCAAAGAGGGGAAGGATTCTTTACTGATTTACTGAAAACCGGAGCTAAACACGCCTTGACTGCTGCTGCCAGAACGGGATTAGACGTATTAGAAAATAAGAGATCTTTAAAAGACGCAGTCAAAACTCACAGAGTACAAGCTCTAAAAAATACTTCGGGAATGGTGAAACAAAGAATGAATCTAGGAGGTACTAACAAAAGAAGAAAAAAGACCCCTATGTTAGCCCGAGGAGGTCCTAAGAGAAAAAGGAAAAAACAAGGAGGAGGAATTCCTAAAAGAAAACGTCATTTAGATGTGTTTGACTGAGAGAGAGAGAGAGAGAGTATAAATAGGCCAGTCCAGTGAACAGAAGGTTCATTTGTGAAAACTGAATCCTAGTAGACACATCATGTTACAACCCGATTCCTGTGCGTGTGGGATGAACAATTTACAATTGTTTGAAGTCCCTCCGACTAATATTGCTTTAGAAGACTCGAAATGGGAAGAATATTACCCTATTTCCAGTACTTTAGATTCCGACACCGCTCCCATCGAATTTGAAATTAAAGGACAAGGAGATCACTATCTGGATTTCTCTCAAACTTATGTTCAAATGGTATGTAAATTTACAAAAGATGATGGAAGTAATCTGACTGGGGCGAACAGCACTTCGAGTCCAGTGAATAACATCTTACATTCCATGTTTACGGAAATCGGTGTCAGTCTGAATGGAAAAATAGTGACCCCGGGCACGGATACTTATCCTTACAAAGCTTATCTGGAGAAATTATTGTCTTACCGACCCAGAACATTAAAGACACAGGCGAGGGCCTGTAGTCTGTGGGAAAAAGATACGGCAGGACACATGGACGAAGTGGGGTTAGAGACTCTTGGTGTAGCTCAAAATAAGACCTTTGATGTAACTAAAGGTTCAAGTAAAGACACGGTGACCATTGACGAACCCATCCTCACAGCGTTACCAGTCAATTCTAAAAACGAAGGATTCCGAAAAAGACACCAAGCTATTGCTGACAGTAAGAAAATCAGTTTGCTGGATCGTTTACATCTGGATTTGTTTCAACAAGATCGATTTCTACCTAATGGAGTGGACGTCCGTTTGCGATTTAATCGAGCTAGACCTGCTTTCTACATGATGATCAAAGGAGGAAGTACAGGAAAAGTGAAAATTTTGAGTATGGTCTTGTGGGTGAGAAAAGTCAAACCCACAGCAGTCATGATAAATGCCATTAATCAGAGTTTGCATACCCACAGAGCCAAATATCCCTTGAGAAGAGTGGAAGTGAAAACCTTTACCATCCCCACAGGAACTCAGTCTAAGATTACGGATCATCTGTTTCAAGGCCAGATGCCTAAACGTCTCATTTTAGGCTTTGTGGAGAATGCCGCCTTTAACGGAGATCAAACTAAAAATCCCTTTCATTTCCAAAACTTTGGGATCAAGAAATTAGATGTCAGTATCAACGGAAAGACCATGAGTACTCGTTGTTTTGAGCCTAATTTCAACGACGATTTATATCTGAGATCTAATGTTTTGTATGCATTTTTTTCCATTTTAAATGACCATGCACTTATAGGGAAATTGAGAGGGAGATTGAAGAGTATCTGTGCTTTACATTGTAACAGGTCCAGTCCAGACCTTTTTTACAGGTTTTAACATAGTTATAATTACCTACGTATATATTTAAACCTACCCAAAGTAGCTATTTTTACCTACTTTTTGTATTGTCTGCATTTTGTGGCCAAAAGACCAAATGTCGCAACATTGTGAATTCCCTATTTTTAGATAAAGTCACACTGATGATGAATGCAATAAAATTTTTACCAAAAAATGATTACTTCTTGAATCTACAATTTTACATTAGTTTAATTCTTCTTAATTGGCACTAAAGCACATACCCTAAAAGCTTGAAAATAAGACGGATTTAATAATAAGCCGGTTTTGAAAATAAGCCACCTATTTCTTGCATTAATAATTACTCGAAAATAAGCCTGTTTTGAAAATAAGCCGGTCATGACAATGCCTTAATTAAACACAGTATCAGTTTAATTATTTATTATAAATATTCCATGACATGACATTAAATTATGATTTAATTCAAAATTAAAAATAAAATGTTTACAACTGTAATAAAAGCATAAAAATTCAATCAAAGTCCAATATTTTGATTAAAAATGTTTGTTTCAGTTAGAATACCATGCGTAGCCTAAAAACCATAAAAATTCAAAGTCCACTATTTTGATAAAAACTTACATGTATTGTCTTAGTAAAAATACTATGCGCAGAATATTATGTCTAAAACTATAAAATACAGGCTGTATTTAAACTGTCAAACTCTGAATTTTAGCTCAGCCAGTGGAATGTCCTCATCTGAATCACTTTCACCGTTTTTGTTCAAAATAAAACAGCTAAGTTCAGTGTCTTCAGTCTCCTCTTTCTCTGGCTCAAACGTATAATTGTCAATGCCTGTGAAGTGAATAAGATGGTCCTCACTGCCATCTGTTTTGTTTGAAATTCCACAGCTTTTAAAGCACTTCACCACAGCGGCCGTTTGTTCCTTGCAGGTTTCTGACCAGGCTTCCCCTACCCATTTAGTCATAAGGATTCGCCTACAATTTAAATAAAATACATTCAAATCATTAACTAAATGTGTTTTTGAATTGTTAGAATACCGGTATCTACACACTTAAAGTAAAATGCACAGCCTTAAAACAGGTGTGAAAAACTATTCAATGTAAAAACAACACAGAGCTAACGTTTGATTATTTAGTAATTACCTTTCTGAAGCTGTGAAAGTGCCCTCAAGCCATTGTTTTCTGTTTGCATGCACATGCTTGTCCGTTATTTCCTCAATCTTTTTCTTCAATGGAGCGTGGAACACTCTATCAAGGGGTTGAAGTTCGCTTGTACATCCGCCTGGAATTAACGCTAACGTTGTGCCGATCTCTCGGAACTTTGATTTTACTGTTTCCGTATTTTGCGCTCTGTGTACATCGGCAACTAACATTGTTGGTTTGTACTGGATTGCTAGAGTTTTCCACATATTATTTATCCAAAACAACATAACTTGCTCGTCACACCATGCATTTTGTTGAAATTGAACCACAACGCGACTGTCATACTTCACTTTTTCACTGAACGGAATTCGCTGGCCTGTTCCCCTGAATATAACAAGCGGCTTTATGCGTTTAACTCCGTCCGAGAAAATACAACATTGTAATGTTGCCTGTCTGTAATCAAGTCCGGATTTTTTTGTTCTGCACCATACCTTAGTAGCACCAGTTGTTTCATATGTTTTCCCCTTATTTAGATCAAACGGGAGTGGAGATTGATCCATGTTGGCAACTAATTTAAAGCGACCATTAGGGTCGGTGCAGTCTCTGCTTGCATTTTTTCGGATAAATTTATGGAAACTGTTGAAGGCTTCAATTTTAGCGTCTGGTGGATTTTGAGCTCCACTGGTTGGTGCTCGATACGATATATTGTGCCGTTTTTTGAAATTTTTAAACCAGCCGCTACTGCATTTGAAGTCAGAATCTGCGAGTTCAGCTGCACGGGATTTGAACCACCATGATTTGGCCTTAAGTCCGTCCTCCCGAATTTCTTTGAATTCACGATGTAGTTGTCTTTCCATCTCAGGATAAAGCGATTTCCGTCCCGAGCCGTGCGATTTCGAACCTTTTGGAGTTTCTTGTAGTTTTATTTCGGACTTAATCCATCGCCGCACATTGCTTTCATCAATTCCAAAAAACTTAGCGGTTTCGATGATACGGTTTTTTGTATTTCCAAGTGACAATTCTTTATAATGTCCTACAACCCGAAGTTTGAATTCTCGGTTATAACTTTTCCTAGGAGTCGGAGTGCGACTACCATTCTCCATTGTTAAAAGCTCACTGTTTTAAAAACTGAAAAACGGGCGCCCAATATATTAGGCCTTTGAACACTTTTCATTTAATTGTTTACCTGAGTTTACCTGGATAATCTATTTTTAGAACGAATTGGTAGATTTCAATCGATCGATTACAATTTATTGTATTGATAATAAGCCTTGATTATGCTCTCACCGCTTACCAGATTTTTGTACTGAAAATAAGCCGTGATTTGAAAATAAGACGGTTTTGAAAATAAGCCCCTACTTTCTTACCAAAACTTAAAATAAGCCGCGGCTTATTTTCAAGCTTTTAGGGTATTTTAGTTTGTATGCAAAATTAATAATATACAATGTAATCATTCTTTTGCCAATTATTTGTCATATCGGCGTGATATCCATCTTCAGTGTGTCCATATCAAGAAATTTGGAACTCACCATGTTGACCTTTTCTGTGTATGGCCACAAAATGCAAGTAAAGCAGAAAGTAGGTAAAAATAGCTAGATATAAATATCTATGTAGCTATTAATAGCTATGTTGGTAGAAATAGTCTTAGGGCTTGACCTGCAGGGATTTATCTAGCTATTTTGTTTTACTACTGTTTTATATATAAAGGGGAAAAATGAGAGCCCCAAGCTCGATCTGGAACTGGAGGTGGGAGTATTCTATGGGGGTCGGGGGGGGCATGCCCCCCGGAAACTTTTTAAATAAATGGAGCAAAATCCTGCATTCTTAGAGCTTCTGAGGGTCATTTGTAGACCTTTACAAAGGCCACAAAAACTTCACTTTTGAGACAAAATATTAAATAACAAAAAAAAATTTAAACCAGGTCAGTACTTTATTTAATTTTTTCTCTCAATATCTATCACAAATAAATTTTGTTTTTCATGTTTCACTACTAACATTGTTTTTGTTGTTACTCCATTCTTCCGATCCATGGTGATATAAGCTCTGTCTTACTCATCTACACTTTTCTCAACTCTGCAATCACATACGTATATTTTGACATCATGGACGTGGCACATGTTTACCGATCAATATCAAATGAAAGCTTGAATAATCTACTCTCTCTTTCAAAAGCGTTTGAATGACTAGGATAGTGAGTTGGGATATGCTGTTAAACTTCAATCGGACAAAAACGGAAAATTTCAGTACAATGTTTTAAAAATTCTCCATTTAATCAGAGAATTTTCTATCTGAAAAGGGGAATTTTTTACCTTTTTCAAGAGGGGAAAGGTACCGTTTACCGGTAGTAAAAACAGCCTTGATAAATCCCTGAGTCCTGTTGTAAGACTCAATTATGTTTTTTTTTTTTAACAACCTTAAAGGGAGTGCTATATGTTACATAATACTGACTTTGCTGTTCTCAGTGTTCTTGTAGGACTTTTTAAAATCGCTTTAGCATAAAAGCGAGTCTGCTAGGTTCCATTGTATACACACTTGTTGACAAAAAATGAGTATTGATATTGTGGTGTTCTGCTGCTAGGTATGACAAGCTCTTTCATTTTGTTTCATGAAGAACACTTGTCTTTTTTAAAAAGCAGAATTTTTTTTGAATCATCAGTCTCCGACATCACTGCATGTAGATTGTCCGCTCCTTTGAATGAAACCATATAAACCGAGTTCCAGTGTCGACCAACGATATTTACAGAATTAATACATCACAAGTGTACAGGATACCTTTACTTTATAAATCTTGATTAACAAACTTGCAAGTTATTACATGCTATATGTTTTGCATTCATTGAGTTTTGAAAATAAAATTTTTTCGCAAAATAAAATTTTTTCTCTACGTACCGACCCTAATTTTTTTGGTCAGGGGACAGGAAACAAGAGTATATTTTCTTCTGACCTTTTTATAAAGTTTAAAAACTTTCGAATTAAAAAAATATTTACACCAGATTAATTAACATAAAATCAACTATTGCATTGGATTAATTATCACGTTTTGTTCATTACACCTCAGGCTATGATTAATTGATTGCAGATAATCTCGTCAAAGGCACTGCGACTTTTATTTCTGACTTTCGTAAATTTAGAGGAAATTCGGATTGAAAAACTTCGTAGCATGTGTATGCCCATAAAACCCAATGGAATTTTGTGGTTATCAGTCATACTCACTATATCATACTTTTATTATATTGTTTAACGATTTTTCATGCGCAAGCATAACTACTTACCCCTTTATCGCCGATCTCAATATCATCAATCCGTGGCGTGACCTCACCAGTAGATTCAATAGCGTTTGATGATCAGCTGATTCAGTTTGCTATTGAATTAATTTAATAATAATCTTAGGATTATATTGGCCAATTTGTCAGCAAGAAATACATTCTTTGTATATATTTCCGACTGAAAAAGGAATGTTTATTTGCGGTTTCGTTTTGTGAAAATCAAATCTGTAGTTTTAGTAATCCAGGATAATCCTGATTTTAAGTAGGTCAATGCTGGTTTTAAAATAGGTCAATACTAGTTCTATCCTTTGCTTGCTGGTGCTGATCCAAGTAATGCTGTTTTTTTTAATGCTGATGCTGATGCTAGCTTTATCCTGATCCTACTTATGCTGATCCTGATGCTGGTTTATGTAACAAAATTATTTCCCTGCACTGTAGCATTCGTAAACTACTGTTAAAAGCCGTTTTAATAAAGTTTTACAGATGAAAACTGTACTTAAGGAATCGTTTTTTATAGTTTACGGTTTGTAAACTATAGTTTACAGTCGATAAACCTAGTTTATCAATTGTGAAACTAGGTTAAACTCATTTTTGTGAATTTGGCGTGCCATACATACCCCTTTAATGCAAGTTAAATGCAAACGGTAGGTCATATACACATGTCTATATCCTGTTTCGACAAATCAAACCGTGTACAGATATGAAGTCAGATTGAATAGTGACATTTTACCGAAATTTGGTTTTTTGATTACCTAATTATGTTCCCCAAACGAAGTTGGGGAACATATTGTTTTTACTCTGTTTCTTATTCTTATTATTAAGGTCTTCCGTCTTCAGCGGAAGACCTTATTGTTTTTCTTCGGTTTCTTTTTCACTTTTATTATTATTTTTTTTTATTACCGATTTTGTGCATGCGATTTCTCGAAAACGGCTCAACGAAATCTTATGAAACTTTCAGGATGTATGGAACATCACTTGAACCTTATGCGTTTTTTCCGTTTAGATGACGTCACTTCCGGTCTAGAGATATCGTCGATTTTCTGATTTTTTAGGGTCATTTTGTCCACAATTTTCCCGAAAAACGGCTGTAGATAGAAACTTCAAACTTTGAGGCTAGGTAGAGCTATGTCTGGAGAGGTGCATCAGGTATATCAAATTTACCGGAAATGACGCTCGTCGGCGCGCGCTATGGCCCGAAAATAGACCTATCAAATTTCAAAATTTCTCACACCTTTTCTTCGATATCTTTTAACCTGAAAATATTTTGTGAAAACATTAAGAACAAAAGAAGTGTAGAATTTAAAGATCTTTCAAATGATATCTCAAAAAAAAGGCTTGCCCCTAAATTGAAGGGCCTAGAGGGACCGACAGTTTTTTCTTTATATCTCAAAACGTATTGAAAATTTGTAATACGTCAAAGAAGCAAAGTTGTTCAAAAAGTCAAGCTTTATCTGCTTAAGTCGTCAAAATACGTCCAGCGTCGTCACTTCCGGCCAAACCGGAAGTAATCGAAAAACGCGTATTTTTGCCGTTCTTGATAGGCTTTTGGATAACATATGTCCGTGGGAGCATAAAAATTAATTTTCCATCCGTCGTCGTCACTTCCAGTCAAACCGGAAGTAGCCAAAAATAGCTTATTTTGAAGGTTTTGATGAAAATTTAAATTATAAAGTCACTGGAGACGACTTAGCTCATTGCTATCTTTTGTTGCTTCCAGCAATTCCGGTCAAAACCGGTCGGAAGACCTTCTCGTTGCTTTGCAACGAGCTTTGCTCTAGTTATGTTCCCCAAACGAAGTTGGGGAACATATTGTTTTTACTCTGTTTCTTATTATTATTATTATTATTATTATTATTATTATTCTTTTTTCTTCTTATTTCTTCTCCGGTACTTTTTTGTCCGGAAGTGTTCTCAGAAACTGTTCACCAAACTAAGTTAAAACCTTTTTAGGGTTAGTAGGCATGTTGTGTAGATGTGCCGAACGAAGGTCATTTTGCACGCATTTGCATGCACGTTCGGGCGCGTGCAATGAGATAAATGACTGATATATTTAATATGGTTGTAACTTTTATATTTTTTGATAAAATGTTTTGAAACTCATTATATAAAGATATATAAGTAGTGTAAATAAGATGACATGGTCAAATTTTCATGAACTCACGCGCATGCACGTGCGCATTGCTCTGATTGGCTGAAACAGAAATCTTAATATCTTTTTTGTTTTATGATGAAATGCTTTGAAATTTATAACATGGACATGCATTAGGATGTACTACAATATGATATATAAAATTTTTCATGAAATCGCGCGCATGCACGTGCGCTGCAATCTGATTGGCTGAAAAATGAGTATAACTCCCTTGGTTTTCAACCAAACAGCATGGGATTTAGAACATAGATAGACATAAAGGACTCCTAGAGGATAGTATGGTCACCATTTACATGCATGCACGTGCGTGCACGTGCGCTTTGCTCTTATTGGCTGAAGCAAAAATCTCAATATCTTTTCTGGTTTTTTACAAAATGCTTTGAAATTTTAAACTTAGGCATACTTTAAGATGTCCTACAATATGATATATGATAATTGTCACAAAAATACGCGCATGCACGTGCGCTGCAATCTGATTGGCTTAAACTTTAAATGGCTATAACTCCCTTGTTTTTAAACCAAACAGGATGGGATTAAGAACATAGAGAGACATAATGGACACCTACAAGAAGGTGTGGTCATCATGCACGTGCGTGCACGTGCAAATGAGTAAAATAGTGTAGACAAGATGATATCATCATTACGCTTATGCAATCACATGCGTACGGCTGCATTGCTTCGTATACTTTTGGGAAAACGTATTTACGTCTTAAATGCATAGATTTTGCCTTTTTTACTGAAACATACGGGGAATATGGCACGAGAAGGGAGTTGGGGAGCGTTTGGGGAACATCTGTAACGGTTCCCGTTACAATTAGCACTAGTTATTATTATTATTCTTTTTTCTTCTTATTTCTTCTCCGGTACTTTTTTTGTCCTGAAGTGTTCTCAGAAACTCTTCACCAAACTAAGTTAAAACCTTTTTAGGGTTAATAGGTGTGTTGTGTAGGTGCGCTGAACGAAGGTTATTTTGCGCGCATACGCCTGCACGTGCGGGCGCGTGAAGTGAGTTAAATGCCTGATATACTTAATATAGCCATAACTTTCGCAGGGGGAATAAGGAAGCATACAAAATATTCTACATTGGCTAAATCAGTGCTGCATTATGACGTCATAGTAGGCAAGATGACGTCAATTTTAGAAATCAGGTTTTCGTAATATTACGAAAATAATAATAAATATTTAGCTATGTAATTTAACTCTAGAAAATGATCAGAAACGTGTAAACATTAACAAAAATAAAATGTTTTTATTTTGTTATGCTGTAACAGTCATAATGATTGTAATCTACCACCGATGACGTCATATGTGTACATCGAGTAACTTAGAAATTGATCATGTCGTGTTAAGAGAATTTGGCTAAGACGGCATGTTCAAAGATACGTTAAATGGAGTTTAAACGGAAATATCGGAAATATTGTGTTAAATTCATATGGAGTTCAATTAATTAAACAGGTATGCTAATTTATTTTCATCGATTATATTCACTTTCGAAGACAATCAGCTATATTACGTATCCCGGTCGGCCTATCGTTCGTCATTCTTGACCAAAAAATGCAACAGAACAACAATAAGCTGGATATTTCAAAACATACGATTTGTACAGATTGAAAGTTTGCAGTTTTGACAAACTTGGAAAGTGCTGCTAGAATCCCGAGTTAAGCATGGTTGTACGAAAAATCTCGATTCATATGTATAAAATTCAAAACAAAGGGTAAGGTTTCGAGAGAATGTGTGGAATAAATATTTTACGGACAAGATAGTGGGATTCTAGCAGCACTATTTAGACAAAATAGATGTTTTTCAGCTATATTACATACTCAAAGAAATTATCAAACTCCGGGGTATTGTTGTTCTGTAAGCCTTTTCATTAAGGAAAATTTTGCTATTAATAGAAGTCACGTGATGCCGTGGCGGTGATGCACGTCTTTGTGTTAGACAAGCTTTTATCTGTATGCAATAGTAAATAACAGTTTACGCTTATCAGTGGTTTTGGTAATTTATTAAACTAAATTTTCTTCAAAAAGCCTAAATTTCCCAAGAAATAACTTATATGCTTCCTTAACATACCCGCGTTTACATTTTTTGATGAAATGCTTTGAATCTCATTACATGAGGATATATTCATAGCGTTAATATAATGACACTGTCAAATCAGCATGAACTCACGCGTTTGCACGTGCGCTTTGCTCTGATTGGCTGAATCTAAAATTTCAATTTCTCTTTTGTTTTTTGACGAAACCCTTTCAAATTTTAAACATAGTCATGCATTAGGATATGCTACAATATGATATATAAAGAAAATCATGAAATCACGCGCATGCACGTGTGCTGCAATCTGATTGGCTGAAACTTTAAATGGCTATATTTCCTTTATCTTTTGACGAAATGCTTTGAAATTTAAAACATAGTCATGCATTAGGATATCCTGCAATATGATATACAAAAAAATTCAAGAAATCATGCTCATGGACGTGTGCTGCAATCTGATTGGTTGAAACTTTAAAAAAATATATCTCCTTTGGTTTTTGATGAAATGCTTTGAAATTGAAAACATAGTCCTACTATATGATATGGAAAAATATTCATGAAATCACGCCAATGCACGTGCGCTCCAATCTGATTGGCTGAAACTTGTATTGGCTATAACTCCCTTGTTTTTCAACAAAACAGGATTGGATTTAGAACATAGTCCTACTATATGATATGGAAAAATATTCATGAAATCACGCCAATGCACGTGCGCTCCAATCTGATTGGCTGAAACTTGTATTGGCTATAACTCCCTTGTTTTTCAACAAAACAGGATTGGATTTAGAACATAGATAAATATTAGGGACTCCTACAAAAAGGTATGGTCATCATGCACGTGCACGCACGTGCGTGCATTTGGAACGAGTTTAATTAAAAATACACTTGAATGAGTGATTTTTAATACTTTTGAACAGAATGCATTAATAAATAGTATATTAAAATGTATAGATAGTGTAGACAAGATGATATGGTCATTACGCACATATGCATTCACATGCGCATGAGTGCAATGCTTAAATTTGAATATAATTGGTATCCTTCTGGGAAAACATTGTTAAAGTCAAAAATGCACAGAATTTGTCTTATTTAATGAAGCTTACAGGGAATATGGCACCAAAAGGGAGTTGGGGTGCGTTTGGGGAACATCTATAACGGTTCCCGTTACAATTAGCACTAGTATTAATTATGGAATGACTCTAATCCGCAAAGCGCGGATTATAAATAAGAGAAAACTGACCCAAACCAGGTTATACTCGAATAATTTGGCCAAGTATTAGAGTTATTCGTTACAATTTAATTTTAAAAAAATTAAACAACTGTGGATGTAAAATTATGTTGCTTTTTATGAGTTTGAATTTGCCGATCAGTAGAATAACCCCCTAGTAACGGAAGTGATGGGAAGCGAGGGGAAGGTTTTACTACAATTTACTCTGTAGATTTTGCCTTCTTCAATTTGTTATGTGGTAGTGAAAACTGTTTCAGTGATAGTCTTTGGGAGGAAATTTACTCCGTAAATTCTAGCTAAGTAAACGATGACTTCTTTGGCTTTGAAATACTCAATGTACAATGCACCAAAGTGAATTTAGAGAGGAAATTTACTCTGTAGATTTTTGCTATTTCTAAATTGTAATTGTTGTAGTGAATACTGTATCAGTCATATTCTTGGGGAGGAAATTTACTCCGTAAAATCTTGTTATATCAAGGATAGTCGCTTTTGAATTGACTACTGTATGTTTACTGTATGAATGTCATTTTGAGAGGAAATTTACTCTCTAGATTTATGCCTTTTTCAAATTGTAATGTGGTAGTGAAAACTGTTTCAGTGATAGTTTTGGGAGGAAATTTACTCCGTAAAATCTAGCTATGTGAACGATGGTTTGCGTTCTTTAAACTTTTAATATTCGCACCAATAAATATCTTGTAAACTGTGTAAATTGTTGAGTTTTGTCAATACCTAAGGGCAAAATGCTTAAAACAGAAAAAAAGATTTTCTGTTTTCATTTTGGAATGCGTTAAATGGTCAATCGAGGGTGATCACGGTATTCTGTATACAAGTATTTGGTACACAAATTCAGAAGACTGTCTTCAAGATTTGTTCCTGGACCTGGAAGAGAGAAAACTTCCAGTCAGTTACGACTACTACCTGAGTGCTGAAGTAGTCTTTAAGATTGTCTTCAAGATTTATTGTGAAATTTGGGGTGTAACAGATTGATTGATTACAGATCCCTGAAAAGGCACAAAAGAAGAAAAAGTAAATTGTTGTATTTTGATTCTGAATAAAATCTGTGTTCTTGTTATTGCCTGTCTTTGTTATTTGTTATTGATTTCAGAAAAATCCAGTTTGAACCGGTTCGGCTAGACTGTGAATGAGAGCGTGACGTCATAATAATATTCTTGAGTCGCTGCCAAAATCGTTGTAGCAGCGTATAGTAAAAAAACCTATCAGTGTAAACACCCCGTATAGGACATAGGGGCTGTGTACTGAATTGACCCACCTATCCCTCACCCCAAGGACTGTACTGAGTTGACCCGGCTATCCCCCAGACCCCCAATCTGCACTCCCTTGACCCACCCAGCGGCTCAGTTAATCAGAATTCACCATTTTTGACCTCATTTGCATCAAAAGTGCACTCAGTTGAACCAGGCGCTTCATACTACTAAGAGGCCCTCAACCGGATTTTTATCCCCACAACAGCAGAAAGTGCAAGGCACTGTAAATCGCGTTTTATTTACCTTTCTGCCTATCAATTTGAACCTGTTTTACAGTATCTGCATAGAACATGTAGAAAAAAAGTAATAAAAAATTTAAAAAAGTGTATGTAGATCAAGGCTATGTAAGTTTGCATGTTTATCATTTAATCTGAAGCTATTTTATCATATAAATTCATCATGTACATGTAGCCTAGATAGCCCGATATCATATAGCATATAGAAAAAAATAAAATAAAAAAAAATTACCATGAAAGAAATGTACGTAGATGTAGGCCTAATGTATGTAAGTTTGCTGAAAATTATTTCAAAGTCAGCACAATCATGTTTAAGTACAGCATAAGTCAGTCAAAATTGCAGTTTTAGCCTTCATACCAGGTATTTCATTGAAAATCCTCTTTTAAGAAAAAGTTCTTGCGGTCCAAATTCCATGTTTTTTTTTCAAAGAAAAGAACAAAATATAGTTCTAAATTTTCTAGTCGTATTTTGGTCCTTAAAATAAGCAACAAAAAAAAACTGCGATATTTTAGAAAAATGGATTTTCAAAGTAGGGAAAAAAGTGGTGGAAAAACTATAGCTCACATATGGATGAAAAAAAAATGAACTTGATTTTATTTGTACTAATTTATAGTTGTCAAATGGGTCAAGATCTAGGAGTGTTTTTAACCGAATTCACAAAGTTCATCAGATGAAGACATACGTGTACCAAGTGTCAGAGGAAGAGGGCGTGGCAGAGGCAGACGGCCTAGAGCTACTGGGGTACGAGCAAATTATTTAAACTCCCCCCCCCCCTTAAAAAAATTATATGAGTCTAAGCTACCTTAGTTAGTTAGTAGAGCAGATCTACTCCTACCACGCCCCCTCCCCCCAAATAAAATATAAAAAAGGAAACGTTTATTTTTGATTTCAGGTCTTGAGAGGTCGCGGACGAGGTAGGCGCAAAGGACGACAGCGAGTGCAGCCAGCTGGCTTGAATAGACTGGAAAAGGCAACACAGGCTCAAAGGGACAGACAATCTCAGCTTGAAGTATATGCACATATGATTGCGCCCATGAGAAAAGGGTCCTTATGGCAATTTTTACACATTTTGAGTTCTTCATGAATTTTGATAGAGTAAGGTTAGAAGTTGTCAAATATGAATTTTTATGGTCCTATGTCTACTCTAAGTAGGTTTTTTCTTCATTTTTATCTAAGATACTTTAACAGGTTAAAAATGACGTCATGTTTTTCAACAACGTCAAACGTTTTTAGAGTGAACATAAACTAATTTTGTTCTGTAATTTTACTACGGTAGTTAATAGTTGTATAATGTATTAAATATTTACCAGTGCATATTATTTTTATCTGATTGTCTCATTTAAATAAATACTAATTATCTAATAATTATATATATATATTATGGATTCAGCAGTGGTGTATAGTATTATGAGTATTTGTTTGATTTACATATCACTTTTCTATGACATCAGGGGGAGATCTTAACAGCGGGCGACATTCATTCAGTTTTTCAGAAACTATTATTTTTTTCAAACCAAGCTTTTACTAGTAATCCATGCAAAAGTCATTTGAGAGGCCCGTAGAATTGATTAGAAAATGATTTTAATTAAAACATTGCTCTTAATAGGTCAAGATGTAATTTTTCTTGCCTGAATTCACCATAAAACGATATATCTTAAGTTACCATATATGTGAAAAATAATTTTAAAAAATGATATCTGGAACAACAATAACTTCTTAAATGTTATTGCAAAGTGAAAATTTACTTGATTATTCTTTTTTCTGAAGACAGAAAATTTGTGAAGTGTGGTATGATGTAATTACAATAGACAATAGACAGTAAATGATAAGGAAATTCGGTTGATTCACTACACTGTTTCGGTAACATATGTCCTCTGAGACCCAGAGTCCATCAGAATTCTAACAGATTCAAATCTCCTACCTTTCAAATCAGATGCATCAGTTCTTGCTGTCTGCATTAGCACCATACTACTTGAGGAGAGTACAGTTGTAAACTGTTTTCTGGAACATTGTTAACTATTTCTGTATCATATATTTCTGATGTTTGAGGAAAATTTTAGGATTCGATCGAAAGCGGGATCTTCTTATTGCAGAGACTTCGGTGATGTTTCTTTGTCTGATATCAGTGAACGCATGGTTTGTCTACTTTGCAGTTTTTGCTAAGATGACCTGGCCTAAAACAAATGTAACATCTTTCTCTGATTTTCTGTTTCTCTCATCAATCGTCCCGAAATCTGCGCATTCATCACTCCAGTGATTTTGTTCACAAAAGATACAAATAGGATGTTTTCTTCCGTATTTGTTCCTTGTCTGCGATCCTTGAAATAATATTGTTAGGGCTTCTGCAGATGTATGTGTCCTTTCATTTACATATGACATTCCAGGTGGAGAAGTGTTTCTAGCAGGTTGTTTTTCATGACCGGCTACATTTTCTGTATCTGTAGACTCTCTGGTTGCTATGTAGTTATCAAGAAATATTCTCAGCTTCTGCACAGTCCACTTTTCTTTCTTTCCTTTCTGTATTTCTAATTGTAATCTGGCTTCTTTTGGTAACTTCGTTATAAGACAAAGACATCCTGGTTTACATCCTGTTTCAATGCTTCTAGGCTGCACATATGCTTTTCTAAATCATCAAATAGTCTACGGAGACTGGAAGTATTATTGAGTGCAGGCTTAATGTTGATAAGGTCCACGTAATCTTTGTTGATTACAGACTGCACATCTCCGAATCGTTCCTTCAATATGGAGAGAGCTACATCATAATTTTCATGAGAGAGCATAAGGCCGAAAATAGCAGATTGTGCCTTTCCTTCCATTTTACTTTTCAAGTAGTTGAACTTCTCACTATTGGAAAGTCTTGTATTTCGTGTACTGAAGCTTCAAAAGAGTCCCAGAATTCTTTCCATTTTAACTTGTCTCCGTTGAATGAAGGTAGCTCAAACTTTGGTAGTTTAACTACTGGAGTCTCTTGGCAATTTTTTTTCCTTTCTGTGCAGATCCTGAATTTGGAGTTCTTGGAAATGCATCAGTTGTTCCTGCAATTTTGTCTGCAGATCTATCATGTGGTCGATTCGTGGGTCATTCGGTGCTTCAGTCTTCCCATACGGAATGTCTGCTTGTTCCAATCTTTTTTCCAGTAGTAGAAGTTCTTCTGAGCGCTCTGTAACATCTGTGAGCAATTCAAACAACTTCTCACTGTCTTCTGTAAATTTCTCAATTTTAGATTCATTGTCTTCTTTTGCTTCTAAGGCAATGGAAAGTTCTTTCATCGATTCTTCTAATTAGCACAAAAGTCCTTTAACCGTCTCAAGGAAGATTGAATCTACCTTAACTTGGTTGTCAAATTCTTTTTTTTCGGCTTCTAAAGAAAGAAATGTCTTACTTATAACCATTTCCTTCAGCAGTAGATTCTTGTACCTTGTACAAAGTCCTTTCAAGCATGAGGTTGACATCTTCTTCTTTTCCGTGATAATTTTTTTTTATTTCAGGCTCCAAATCCCGGGTTCCGGCACCAAACAATGTGGCAAATCAAAATCACACGGAAATCTTCTTTTTCTAATTTATTATGACGATTAAAGGCAAATAACAAATCCACAAGGGTTAACAATCACAATACCACATTGGCTAAGATAATCAAATGGTTTCTGATATGTACTCAATCTTTCTTCAATGTAAACTCGATCAACTCAATAATCTTCTCAATAATCTTAAGATCACAAAAACTCATATATATATAGTATTAAAGAAGCATCTGTAAATAGAAACTTCTATAAAATTCTAGGTCATCACATTCTTACATATTCTAGAGACTTCTTGAGAATTCATTCATGAAACATATAGAACATTCTAGATTATACATGTACATCATTAAATTTCTAGAAAATCATTATAATTGCGACAGTTCGCAACATTAAACCTCCTTTAATTAAAGTTTAATATATTATTTAGTGAATACCAATTATTATAGAAATTACTTTAATGACATGTGGAAACTTGGTTCATATTCTTCATCATCAGAGGAGTCATTTTCTTCGCATGACAGTTCAGAGGCACTCATTGTCAATCTAATATAAATGCATACATGTATATAAAAATCGTCAATGCTGAAAAAAATATATGACGTATTTTAGCCATTATAAAAATATTTTTGTTTGATGTACTCAGACTTACATTTTTCTAGGTGAATATGTAGGTACAATGTAGGTGTTTAAGTGTTTTGTTTTTTTTTTTTAATTTATCTATTAAGACTTACTAAGATTAATTGATGATTTCTTGATGCAATGGATAAGAGAGATTTAAAATTTATTGCTACAAAAATGTACTTTCCAAAATGCATCTTGGAGAATTATAAACCTTTTTTAAATTAAACAATGTACATTTCCTTGACCCCTCCCCCAAAATGTTTAAATTCAAAATACTGGGGAAATATAAAAGTTTGAGTAGGGAGCGATTTTTATGAGTCGGTCAATGTACATCAAACATATTCATTTTTATTGTTATGCTTCGAAAAATACATTTTAAGAAATCCAGTCAGAGCGCCCCCTTATAAAACCATTCCCATCAAAGCGACCCTGATTTGGTCAAAGCGTCCCCTGATTTTGGTCAAAATGCCACCTGATTTTGGTCAAAGCGCCCCTTATAGAATTTTACAGTAAAATGATGTTAATCAATGCGCCCCCTGATTTTGGTCAAATCGCCCCTTTACATTTTTTTCCTTAGAAAAAAATCGTCTGGAAACCGTCCCCAAACAATGGTAAAAACATCCCCGATTTGGATCAAGGCGCCCCCTAATATTTTAAAAACATTTTACAGAATAAAACTGTTTTGTATTTGTATCATTGTTTGGCAGTTACCTGAAAAAGTTCTATAAAGGGCGCTTTGACCAAAATCAGGGGACATTTTGACCATTGCTAGGGAATGGCCTCGAAACATTTTTTCCCCTGTAAAAATATATTAGGGGGCGCTTTGAGCAAAACCAGAAGACACTTTGAACATTTCTTGGGGACAGTAAAGATTGGTTATATAAAGATATTTTTTTCCTGTAAAAATATGTTAGAGGGCGCTTTGACCAAAATCAGGGGACACTGTGACTGGGACATTTTTATTAGAGGGCGCTTTGACTGGCTCCTTATTTGAATACCTAGGTTTGTGTAAAAAAGCAAGGTTTCAAACCTGAAAGGATCCACAAAACTGTCCAAAAATGGCTTAAAGCTCTTCTTCCTCGGATCTGCATGTTCTGCAATTTTTCAGTGTCAGACATAACACTTTCAACACTGAAAAAAAATATTTTTTTCAATATTCTATTTAAAAGTAAATATTATACATAATAATTTCAAAAAGACCATTTATAATGGATTTGGTAATAATATATGTATTATGAATACTTGGCAAAGAGCTAAATCCCGAATGTGCTAAATCCGCCTAATGATTTTAGGAAAATTAAAGTGAGGGGAAGAAGAAAATTATTTTCGGAAATATTATCCTTAGGTATCAAACTTGAATAGTTTACCCCAAAATTTTCATATGATGACGTCATATTTGAGCAGAAAACGTCTAAACACGTGAACTTTGCCACTTTTTATCAAGATATAGCATTTTTGTCGTCTTTGATTCAAATTTTTGCTGTGGCCACACCCTTTGAACAAAATAAAATTCACACCATTAAAAAGAAAATTAAAAAAATGAACAGAGTGTTATTTTATTTGGTTCGAGGGGTGTGGCCACATCGAAATATTTAATTTTTGTTCGATTCAGATCTCTTCGCACCGACCACCAAAGTGGAAATAATGGGGGTTTTCCCATATTAATTAAAAAGAAACACAATAATCTTAATGAAAAGAGGATGGTGTAAAGTTAGCCTCACCCCACACCCAAGGGAGAGGGGAAGGGGGTTGAACCCTTCTTTTGTCCATGAAACATGAATTTTAAAGTTTAAAAAAATTATAAAATTGAATTAAATTTGTTTTTTTTTTTTTTTTTTTAAGTCATACGAATGAATTAAATTAATTTTTCATTTCCTTTTTTTTTTAATTTATTTTTTTAACTGGTCCTGGAGGTACTGGGCACGAGTTGCCCTGCTACCTCCGATCACAGGGTATACGTCACAGCACCTGTTGTGACGTGTACAGCTCCTCGCGCTCTTTTCTGTTATACGCTGCAGAGTACAGACGTGTCTCTGTCAGCTCCGCCATTATTGTATTGTATTTTGTATATCGTAACTGCGGGCACTAATAAATAGCGGATTATTTAAACATAGTGTTTTCTCTGTTCCGCCATCACTGTAGTACTAGTTAATATAGAGAAACGCTATATTGGCGCGGCGTACCAGGGTATTTTAGTTTGACTGCGGGGTAAAACCTTACCTGCACGTGTTAGTGCCCGTCGCCATCTTGGATATTTTTCCGAGATGTAAGGTAGCAGTATTTATTTTATCTTGTTTATAGTTTATACTTGCGTTTTGTATTTAGCGGATTAACCGCTTAATTCATGTAAGTTTGCCGTTTTGAGGGTGCCGGGCGTGATGGACCATGTTTTCAGTTCTTTTGGTAGGGGGAGGGGGACTTTGAGGCCGAGTGGGGACTGGGACGTTCATGTTGGGGGAAATGACCAAGCGGGTCTGGGGAGTACCCCGGGGGAACGCAGTCCGCGGAAAGTTCCGCCTCCCGGAAGCGTGAGATTTGCTCCGGGTGTGTGTAGCACACCGATGCCCCAGGGGGAGGGTGCCCCGGATAATGTCACCCAGTATGAGGGCAGAGATATGTCGCTTACACAGGGAGCTGATGGGTCTTTGGAAACGCCCGGTTTCCAGCAGTTTTATTCCCTGCTCCAGGAACGGCAAACTATCCTGGAGGGGGTCGTTGACCGACTTCAAGGGGACATTGGTCAAGTCCGAGGAGAAATAGGTCAGATTCAGGGAAATATTTCCCAGGTACAGGGTGACCTTGGTTCAGTTAATAGCAGGGTAGATAACCTTGGTCAGGACGTAGGGGCCCTTCGGGGGGATATAGGCTCATTAGAAGCTAACATGACGTCTCAGCTGGGGTCTATGGAAACTAATATGGGGGCCCTGAAAGCCGATATGACGTCTCATATGGGGTCTATGGAAACAAACATGGGGACTCAGTTAAGTGAAATAACTAAAATGCTTGCGGGAATGATGAAGTCTGAGAAACCGCAGTCAGTAACTGAGCCACAGGAGCTCAAAGTCACTGCCAGTCCGTCTGTAATGACTAGTAGCCAGGGGAGTCCCTGGGTTCCTAGCTCATTGCCAATGCAGTGTCCTTCAGTGCAGCCCGTCGCTGGCACGGAATTTGCTCCTAACCAGAACCCTAAGGTCACTTCTGTTTTTGCGTCGCAAAGTCAGCCATTTTCTCCAGTAGACTACAGTAGTCTTGGCTCGGGTTTGCCGAGTACTATTACATTTGGCTCGTTCTTATCAGGGAACGGGGGGTATCCTATACATCCTAGCACGGGCCCCTCTGTTCCGAATCATGTTGTTGGTGGCATGGGTGTGCCAGTGACGGCACCAACTGCATCTGCGTCTTCTAGTGCAGCTAACTTGGGTAGTCAGGGCTCTGGCTACTATGGGGGGTTGGTAGGGCAGTCGGCGGCACTAGGGGGAGCACCGTCATTTGTACCTGGAATAGGGGGTGGGTCTTGGGCACCCCAAGGTCACACATTAATGACTACGGCAGATGCATCCCAATTTCCGAGCTTAGTACCTCCTGGAACTCGGAGTAGCGTTAGTAGGAATATTCCAGCTGAAATAAAGTGGATGAAGTACAATGGGGATGTAGAGTGGGGACCATTCTATTCAAAGTTCTCTACAATCGCTGAGTACCATCAGTGGGGGGACCCCGATCGTTTGTTTGCCTTGAGTTTAACATTGGAGGGGGCAGCACTCAAGTACTTTGATATTCTGCGTCGCAGGGGGACCCTTTTAAGTTTCCAAGAAGTAGTACTGCGAATGGAGGAGAGGTTTGGGAAAAGTTCCTTAAGGGCAGCCTCTCAGCTGGAATTTAGCTCCATAGCTCAAAAACCAGAAGAATCAATGGAACAATGGGCAGATAGAGTCATGGACACTGCCCAGAAGGCCTTTGGTGGCGGAACTTCGCCAGAAATATTTCAGGAGCAGCTTATTGTTAGATTTGCTCTTGGTTGCAGTGATGGGGAGGCGGGTCAACAGTTGATCAACAATCCCCCTTGTACTCTGGCGGAGGCAATAAAAAGGGTGAAAACTTACCAGTTAAGCCGCCGAGCAGTGGTTCGTCGTCCCCGTGCTGTGAGGTCCGTTTCCTCAGAGCGGGACCCTGAAGGTCGGAGAGATTCTCGCTCGCCGCCTGCTCACCGACGTAAGTTCTCGGACTCCGGGAGCCGAGATAAGTCAGTAGAGCGGAAGTTTGGTTCCACATGCGACTCTAGGGAGAGTAGTAGGGGACGTAGCCCTACACGTAAGCCTATAGGGGGGAAATCAGCGAGTCAAGGGGTCTCTAAGAGTTCAGGGACAATTGTTTGTTATGAGTGCAAAGAACCGGGGCACATACGGCGGAATTGTCCGCGTAGGAGCAGCCCGCAGCCCTTGTGCCCGTGTCTGAAAAAATGTGCCGAGACTAGGGTTAAGGAGCGCTCGACTAGTGGTAATAGGGTGACTTTTGCTGACACTCCGAATATCAAGGCCACTTATGTTATTCCCTCAGTTAGGTCAGGTAGTCATAGCATAGGCTCAGGAGCGTGGCGCATCCCCATATGCATAGGAGGTCAGCATATTAAAGCGACTATAGATACAGCAGCCGACATCACAATAATCTCAAGGGAAGTTTATAAGTCCTTGAGGCCACAGCCCGAAGTTGTTAGAGACACTAATGTTAGGCTAGCTGGCGAGGGGGCTGGTATGACCGCCCAGTACCTCGGAAATCTCAACTTACGACTTGAGGATTATGATTTTTATCACCCAATCTATGTTGGCCCTTTGCAGGATGAAATGCTTCTGGGGATTGATTTCCTGCGCGCACATGGTGCAGAAGTTTCATGCGAAGCAGGTACTCTAAGGGTCAAGGGCATAGACACGCATTTTGCCCTAAGTTCTGAAGAAACAGTGCCAGTACTCGATGCGGTTTCAGTCCGCAGAGTGCGGGTCTCTCCGCACACTGCCCAAATTATCGAGTGCACCCTTAGTTCCGAGATGCCAGAATTTATGCTGGAACCAGCTAACATTTTTCCGCCTGGTATAGTAGCCTCGCGGACATATAACGCTGCAGGAAATGGAGCCAAACTATGCATATTAAACTTGACTGACAGAAGTCACATTATAAAGACTGGTGCCAAATTGGGGGAAGCCGTCCCTGCAATGTCAGTTGAGGGTACCGATCCCACAGTGCGTCGTGTGTCAGCCGAGGGGGGAAACAGTTATAAACATATTGCTCCACTGCTAGAACAGTTAGGCAAGACCGCGCCTGTGGAAGTCAGGTTTCAGGCTGCGGAGCTAGTTAAAGAATATGCTGACGTCTTTGCTACTGATGACCTTGATCTCGGAAGTTTTTCCGAGATCGAACACCGAATAGACACCGGAAATGCGTCTCCTGTCAAGCAGCGGAT
Organism: Saccostrea cuccullata; assembly: GCF_032062105.1. NCBI lineage: Eukaryota > Metazoa > Mollusca > Bivalvia > Ostreida > Ostreidae > Saccostrea > Saccostrea cuccullata. Next base: position 7,147 of record NW_026930472.1, on the reverse strand, counting down.
GCGACGCACCCCCGCTGTTTTTCAAGGGGAGGAAGAGGGTCATCTCGATAAGATGTTGAAAGCCGGAGTCATCCAGCCATCTTCCTCAGACTGGGCGTCTGCCCCAGTTCTGGTCAGGAAGAAGGATGGCAGCGTCCGTTGGTGCGTGGATTATAGAGCCCTTAATAAGGTGACAGTCAAGGACACGTACCCTCTGCCACTCATTGAGGAGTGCATGGACACGCTAGCGGGAAACCGCTGGTTTTCCAAACTTGACGCTAATGCGGCTTACCGGCAGGTTAAGATAGCTCCGGAAGACCGGAAAAAGACTGCCTTTATTACAAAATATGGCCTATTTGAATTCACTAGAATGGGGTTTGGTTTGTGTAATGCCCCCGCAACCTTTGCTAGGGCCATAAATTTGGTGTTACACAGACTCAACTGGAAGATAGCCTTAGCATTTTTAGATGATATCTTAGTCCTAGGATCTACCGCACACGCTCACCTTGATAACCTACGACAAGTGTTTGAGCGGTTCCGAGCATATGGCCTTAAATTCAAGCCTCGGAAATGCGAGCTGTTTAAGACTAAGGTTGAGTTCCTTGGTAGAACCGTGAGCGAGCACGGAGTTGAGATGGGGGATCAGTACATCGAGTCAGTGCGTGACTGGCCAGTTCCGCGTGATGTTAAGGGCGTAGAGCGCTTTCTTGGCTTCGCCAATTATCACCGCAGTTTTATCCCCCACTTCTCCAGAATTGCAGCTCCAACAATACAGGTCATTTCATCCTGGATACTGATGCCTTGGATCATGCCGTAGGCGGGGAATTAAGCCAAATCCAGGGTGGGATAGAGAGAACAATAGGGTATGGGAGTGCTGTGCTATCCGCAGAACAGCGCAGGTATTGCACTACTCGTAAGGAGTTGTTGGCGGCCATTAGGGGACGCTGTATGCGGTTACCGGAAAAAGTGGTTTCCGGTGGGGTGAAGAGCAGCAAAGTGCTTTTGAGGAACTCATTCAGTTAATGACTCATCCTCCAGTTCTAGCTATACCGAACAGTACAGGTCATTTCATCCTGGACACTGACGCCTCGGATTATGCCGTGGGCGGGGAATTAAGCCAAGTCCAGGGTGGGAAAGAGAGAACAATAGGGTATGGGAGTGCTGTGCTGTCCGCAGAGCAGCGCAGGTACTGTACTACTCGTAAAGAGCTATTGGCGGTAATCAAGTTTACCAGACAGTTCCGCCATTACCTGCTGGGTCGTGAGTTCACAGTCAGGACCGATCATCATAGCCTGGTCTGGCTAATGAACTTCAAGCATCCGCAGAACCAGATTGCTCGATGGCTCGAGGAACTGAGCCAGTACAACATGCGGATCGTACACCGCCCGGGAAAGAAGCATGTGAATGCTGACGCTCTGTCCCGGGACATACCTGATTCATGCCAGGGGTACTCGACGAGAATTAGAGTCGAAGACTTGCCCTGCGGCGGATGCCGTTATTGCCGCCGAGCCCACGAGCGCTGGCATGACTTTAACACTGAAATAGACGATGTAATTCCTTTGTCACAACTCTTCGACGAGACGCCTGTGCCAGCGGAGAGTCAGTCCGCCGAAGGGGGAAATCTTGGTTCCTTAGATCCCACCCTTCGTCAGGCCATTGTTTCTAGTTCTTGGGAAGATACTCCCTCGACTATGAGTGCTTCTGCACTCCCCAGTTTCCAGATTAATGTCAGTGGGGTGTCGAGTTTAAATCCCAAGATTGAGACAGTTAGTCCTCAAGTCTGTCAGTTAACAGGTGACACTGCGGGAATTTCGCTATCCTCATACAGTTCCGCAGACATAGCCCAAAAACAGAAAAATGACGAGGCTATGGAATACCTAAAGCAGTACTTAGAGTCTGGGAATCTACCTACCGAAAGTGACTTAATTATCTGTAGTCCGGAAGAGAAGTGCTATCTTCTGGAACGAGACTGTTTTTATCTCGACGAGACAGGAGTTGTTTGGCGAGAACCGGATGACTCGGATGCGCCCCGTCGGCTCCTAGTGCCGCGGAGTCTCAGATCCGAGGTCATGCACTTATGTCATGACATACCGTCCTCTGGTCACCAGGGAATCCAGAGAACTAAAGAACGCCTTAAACAGCAGTTCTACTGGTGGCGGATGACAAAGGACATTAAGTTATATGTCAAGACTTGCGACGTATGTGCAAGGAATAAGCGAGGTTCGTTGCCGAACAGGTCAGAGCTTAAGAGCTACCAAGCGGGAAGCCCGATGGAGAGAGTACACTTAGACTTTCTCGGGCCGCTTCCCCGGACTGATAGCGGGAACGAATACCTTCTTATGATGGTAGATAACTTTACCAAGTGGGTAGAGTGTATCCCGCTTCCGTCTCAGACAGCGGAAGTTCTTTTCTCGATTTGGTTATCCTTACGAAATCTTTACAGATCAGGGCCGTAACTTCGAGAGTGAGCTGTTCTGTAAGATTTGTGCCATGTTGGGGATCCATAAAGCAAGGACCACACCCTACCGTCCGTCAGGGAATGGCCAGGTAGAGCGCTATAACCGCACTCTAATGGACGCGGTTCGTTGCTACATAGATGGCCAGCCCAAGTCATGGGATAAGTTCTTAGGCCCATTGGCTGGAGCGTTGCGGTCCGCGGTAAACCGCCATACTGGATACACTCCAAATCGTCTCATGCTGGGTAGGGAAGTAAATATACCAGCAACCTTGATGTTTGCCCCACCGCCTTCCACGTCTTTTCAAAATGGGGAGGAGGGTGAGGTCGACAAGTATGTACGTGATCTAGAAGAAAATGTTCAGAGAGCGCACGATATTGCCCGCGGAAAACTAAAAGTTGCGCAAAAGGCAATGAAAAGGTCGCATGATATTAAGGTCCGTACCAGTAAGTTCAAGGTCGGAGATTTGGTTTACTGGCGCCGCAATGCGGGAAAAAAGGTAGAGTCAGTATGGAGGGGTCCTGGGATAATAATAGAAACCAAGTCAGACACAATATTTGTTGTAAAATCTCGGCGCGAGGTCAAGGTCATGCACCATGACAAGCTTAAAAGGTGCGAGTCCAGGCAACTCCCCAAATGGTTAGTAAACTACAAGAATAAGTTGCCCGGACAGTCAGTAGCCCGAGATGGGGATAGTTCCCTTGTACATAACGTGGTTGCACCGCTGGGGTCCGCAGACTCAGGATTAAGTCCTGGGAGCCCGGGGAGTGGGGGTCACTCAAAAGTTAGCCCCAAACCAGCGGAATCATTAGGTCCATATATGGGTACTCGTAAACGGGTTAGGGAAAGATTAGACCAGACTAAACAACCCCAATCGCCCAAGAGACCTAGAGCCACTAGGGGAACTAAGACTAAGAAGTATTGTATTTGCCTACAGTCTAATCCTAAGGGAATGATGGTGCAGTGCAACAACTGTCGGGACTGGTTTCATCCTGGGTGTGTAGGTATAAGTGAGGATTATGCCAAATCTGTACCTCAATATATCTGCCCCGAATGCAGTCCCGTCGATCTTGGTCGCGACTAGTTTGGAGGATTATGTCCCGCAGGGATGCGGGGTTATGTTCAGCTATTCTAATTTTAGCTGGATTGTAAATATGTTTGTTCTTAGTGCTAGGGAAGCCGATTCCTTAAATTATTCAGGGATATTTCCCTGAGTTTACGATTGATCCTTGATGTTCCTGAATTTTACTTACCATTGATGTACCAAGGAGGATCCCTTGGTGAGCAGTTCCAGGATTGAGCGTTCGCGACGGAGTCGTGGACGTGATGTCACGCTAGACATCATGTCTGTCCTGAGCCCGGATGTCCGGATCTGGAGATGCCGACCGAAGATGTCACCGAGGAACCACCTGACGAGGACGACCCCGAAGACTCGGACGAGAGGCGCCCAGGACCACGTGAGATTCTGTGATATGAACTGTTAATTTTTATTTATTTTATATTTTTTTATTATGGACATTAATGCTTAAATATGTAATTTTGATATTGTATTATTATATGCTTGCTTGTTTATCTATGTAAATGTTGTAGTGATTTTGTTTAATTGATTTTAGAGATGTTAAGCCCCGCTAAGATTTAATTGTATGTATTTCGATGTATATTATAGTTTGTCCCATTGTATCTATATTACGGGCTGGGACGCCCTTTTTCAAAATGGGGAGGAATGTGGTGGTCCTGGAGGTACTGGGCACGAGTTGCCCTGCTACCTCCGATCACAGGGTATACGTCACAGCACCTGTCGTGACGTATACCTATCCTCGCTCTTTTCTGTTATACGCTGCAGAGTACAGACGTGTCTCTGTCAGCTCCGCCATTATTGTAATTTATATAGTATATTGCGGGCACTAATAAACAGCGGATTATTTTACCATAGTGTTTTCTCTATTCCGCCATCACTGTAGTATTTAGTTAATATAGAGAAACGCTATAAATATATAGTTTTTAAAAATTATTACTTCATGTACTTGGAAATTTATGGGCCTTTTGTCTTTAGCATCCTTTATAACAGAAATTCTTCAAAATTGCATGAGGAATTTCTTGCGTTAAACTTATGATAAGAGCCTTCCTTAGGTTAACAAGTGTATGGATGATAGCTAATGCTGAATCATTATATTTTGATATTTATGGATATTCAAGAGTGTATGATATTGATACTCAGTCCTCAAGATTGATAGTTTTTAAAGATTGAAAATCTCAAAGTTTTTAAGATTGAAAACCTAAAAGGCTGAAAGCCTGAAAGTCTGAATCTCAAGATTCAATATATATTGTGTTTTGAAGGATTGAAAGTCAGTATATGATTTGCTTGTAAAACTCTCTAAAATAAAGGAGCATATTCAGTGACATATTATAGAAATGAGTGGGATATTTTATGCCTAATTTCTTACAAATAAAGAATATCACTCTGAGATCCTTATAATGAAGTTTTACTGTAGCAGGAATACATTGACCTTTAACCTGAAAAGACAATAGAGGTGTTAAGATATTCATGGACAACAATGGTTTAGCAAAAATTGTGCTGATCTTTGACCTCAAAATCAAAATATATGAAGTTTGTTTAATTAACCTATCCATGAAGTTTGATGAATATTAACTAAACAATTAAATTTAGCAGATGTCCACATCTCTTTGACCTTTTGACTAAAAACTTAATAAGGTCATTTATTTACCTTTGTTTGACTTTGATGAGTATCTTATATGTTGGATATATTAGCAAGACACAATCTAATCTGAGTAAAGAGGAAACCTGGAAAAGCTTTTATCCCTTTGTATGAACAAATTAATTGATGTCATGCAGATATCTTAACCAAAATATCAGAACAATATGATGACTCTTAAATAAAAAGTTCTCATTATACTAGTCAGAAACCATTAGTCTACTTGTCAAACACAAAAATATGAAAGTCAACTCAACAAAGTAAATAGGGTTCCTTTTCTTCAAAAAGTAAAATTTTGATGCATTGGGTGAGTGTTTGTTACTTTATGCCTATAAAGAAAAATATATGCCCTCCACTTTGACTGTATGGATTACGAACTGTTTATATAATTGAATCAAACTTATTTCTTTCATGTCATTCTTAATGTCATAGGACCCATCATTCATAATATGTACAAGTCTCAATCCTAATAGATGAATCCACATTTTGTTTTTATTTCACATCACTTGACGCCCACACTTGAGGTAAACTCAAAATTCTCTGTCCATGTTAATTTCTGGTGTATACCTTCATCATTTGACATAACTCATTTGCTTTTTGTATTTTGATTGCCTAAATCAAAGCTAATCATACATAGAAAGAGGACAAAAAAAATGAATACAGTGAATTTATCGCAATAATACCTACATGTTTGATACATAAAGAGAAACATTTTTTTTTCATTCCTGTTTGACCTTTGGATTGACCCTGAATAGAGATATCATTTACTTTTTGGCAAGTGTAAACTATATACTGCATGACTAAACATGGTTTGTATATTGAAATATGAAATGGTTTCTTTAATGCTTAAATCATAATACTCCTACTGTCCTAGTGAGAATTATGCTCAATCAACTTTGTGAGATATTCCCAACTTCCAATGCTTCTTATTTACATTAAAAAAAATTGACTCAAATAAAATAGTTTGTTTTCTCATTTATTTTACAAGACTTAACATGCTGACAGTGAATCTAATCATTTTTTAAACTGGTTAAAGTAATGTTTACAATTGTCTTAAAATGCTCAAATGCAAGTTTATTTCATACATAAATACCTTAATTGTATAGACTAAATGTACTTATAGATTCAATATATAGATTAACCCCTTATAAATAGTAAAAACCACTTCTTAAACCTGATTTTCTTGCCTATTCTCTCATGTATTACCTAATTTGAGTATTCTCAACAAACAAATTTAAGACAAAACCACAATATATGCTGAATGCCCTGTGTTACGATCCTCAAATGTTATGAAAATAGACATTGCGTCAGCTGTAGTAGTTATTTTTATTGTGTGACGTCACATGGATTTCCGGAAGCTAAAGAACATCTGCACGAGCTCGCGATCGTCTGCGAGGATACGGGATTGAAGAGACTTGGCAATGGACTGATGGTATGTCGTACTTTGTAATTCGGCCCAGGATGTTTATAATACCGTGAAAGTACATATTTAGTGACCGCCGTCCATAGTGTCTGATGTTCTCGGAGTGGTGCGATTCGTTCTGGACTGGAGGACATTCGAACTGAACAGCTGAGTAAACGTTGTCTGAATTTGTTTATGATGTCAATTTGTGTGTAACTGTAACTGTGTGTTTATTTGATTCTATTGCTTGTTTTATTATTAAAATTTGTTAAAGTTTTAATTCATTTTGGTTGGTGTGTTTTTTGTAAGTGTGTCACAGGTGAAAACGAGCTATAAATAGATTTGTGTATTCGGCGCACGTTACAAATTGGGGGCTCGTCCGGGATAATCGAACTTTTGGCTTTTTGTGGGTAACTTTCAAAAACGATATCTCGGAGATTTTGATCACTGAATTATTTCATTTGGGAATTTAATTTATTATCATACACACCAGTCAAGATGGTTTTTAACTTAGAGGATTTTTTAAATGCACCAGATGCGCGGTTACTTCAAACACTTAAGAAAGATGAACTGTTTGAGTTTGTGTCAAAGTTTCA
>NW_026930471.1:0-4108 GCF_032062105.1 Saccostrea cuccullata | reverse complement strand
AAATCAAAAAAGAAAGGTCCATTTTTAGATACCTCAACACAAGAATACAGGCATTGTTCTGTGATTATGGATATTGCAAATCGTAGTCTTTTTAACCACAGTTTAACATTTTTTTTTCATTTAACTCCAATCTGCTAACAAAGGAATTGACACAATAAATATGATTAGTTTTATTAATTGCACCATAATTCAAGTTGAAGACTAGATACATAATGTATTTCGTACAATGTACACTATTACTTCCAAGCTTTTTAACTACAAGAAAACATTACAGAGCCTAATTATCGATTATCTAAAACATAATCCTCCTTCCTGTTAATGTTTGTCTTTACCCTTCTACTAAATTCCCCTCTAGACACGTTATTATGTACCCCAAACGAAGTTGGGGAACATATTGTTTTTCATCTGTTTCTTATTAAGGTCTTCCGTCTTCACGGAAGACCTTATAGTGATTCTACTGTTTCTTATTATTATTCTTATTATGTTCCCAAACGAAGTTGGGGAACTATTGTTTTTACTCTGTTTCTTATTATTATTAAGGTCTTCCGTCTTCACGGAAGACCTTATAGTGATTCTATTGTTTCTTATTATTATTATTATTATTCTTATTATTATTAGTCTTTTTTTTTGACAAAATTTTGTGCAGGCGATTTCTAGAAAAATATTCAGCGGTTTTTAATGAACCTTTCACAAAATATGTGTCATTATATGAAGTTGTTACTTCCGAAGAGAAATTTGGAAAATTCACTTCTGGTGCCAAGTTATGGACAATTTCCTGATTTTAAAATGCAATTTTGTCGCCCCTTTTTATCGAAAATGGCTAAAGATATGAACTGGAGACTTATTGGAGACGATAGTTTGTCTCTTTGTGGTTTGCGGAATCACCTTCTCGTGCGTCGTCAGTACTTCCGGTTGTTACGAGATTGCAAACTTTAAAAAAGTCGTATTTTCTAACTTTTTTGTTTTTAAGTATTTTTCATTTATTTTTGATATGTTAATAGAAGTCCTCCTTATAATGCTTACTATATAATTTGTTCGAAAGTTGATAAATCTAAACTCTAGATATAAGCATTCAAAAAGCTGAAGCGGGTCCAAAATGGCGACTGTCTCTGACAACGCCGACATTTAGTAAAAGCGGCTAACGGAGGCAGCCGAGCGTTTGCTTGAACAAAAGTAACATAAGGATAAATGAAATGTAAAGGAATACTTGGATTGTCACGTCGTAGTTTCGTTGCAGTTCTGTGTCAAACTAATGTCTTCTATAATTGGTAAAAGACTAAGTGTGCAAAGGAAATTCGACACTTAATATCTTATGTGCACCATTGTAAAACAGATCTTTAATCATGCTTATAAGTAATGCTTTCTCAAAAAAGAATATCAATTAATATTTTAAGTATTAATCTGTAACCACTGTTTTTCCTATGCACACTCGTGTCATATTAAACTAATAAATAAGACAAAAATAAGATTTTTTTTTAAAGATCGCTTCATCAAGTTGTTCACGTTCTTGTCTCAGAGTAATTGAGCAAGAATGATATCTGTTTCCATGACCGTTGTAGGACGAGCCATGTTTTTCGGCGAAACATTTCAACCTTTGTAGACTAACTAATCGGGATAGTTCACTTTAGGGATACAAAGGAAATTGAAAAAAGTTAAAAATCCATAACTGTTTCACAGCTTTAGTGTTAATGCATGTATACAATATGGAGTTTGTAAAATGTGTTAATTACACTTTCGAAACCTTGAATAGACTATAAGAACGTTCTTTTTTTTAACTTCATTGAAGCTATCACACCTATTTAATAGAACATTCCAAAGAAAAGGCGCAAAGATTAACTCGTGGTGTTTATCGCTGAATTTTGAATAGTGACCAGCTTTTCATAATTTTAAGACAGAAGCACTCTTTTGTACATATATACAAGTAGATTTAGAGTAGAGGTCGCGATGGCGTAGTCGTCCATCAGTTTCATGTTGGCGACTTGGGTTCAACTCCCCTTGTGTGCAAATCTTTTTCAATTTTTCTGCTCAATTTAACGTTTTCTTTAGGAATCGGACGGAAGACCTCTCGTTGCTCACAACGACTTCATATCTAGTTATTATTATTATTTTTCTTCTCGGGAAAATTTTGTCCGCGAATGATCTTGTAAAGTACACATCCGATTAAGGGGAAACCTTTTTAGGGTAAGTAGGCATGTTATGTAGATTTGCGGAACGAAGGTCATTTTGCGCGCACGTGCTTGCAAGAGCGCGCACGTGCAACACCTGAAATGACCAATATACTTGAAATTACCGTAACTTTTACATTTTTTCGATGTAATGCTTTGATATTTAGAATATGTAGACATATTATAAATGTAGATAAGATGACATTGTCAACATGCCATTTTGTGTGCACGTGCTTGCAAGAGCGCGCACGAGCAACACGTGAAATGACCGATTTCATTGATATAGACGTAAATCTTTACCGTTTTGATGAAATGCTTTGAAACTCATAATATAAGAATATAGTTGTAGCGTAGACAAGATGACATGGTCAAAATACCAAGATGTCACGCGCATGCACGTGCGCTTCGCTCTGATTGGCTGAAAGTAAATTCTCAATATCTTTCTTGTTTTTTGATAAAATCCTTTGAAATTTTGAACATAGTCAAACATTATGAAAATCTACAGCATGATATATAAGAATTATCATAAAAGCATGCGCAAGCACGTGTTCTGCAATCTGATTGGCTGAAACTTTAAATGCCTATAACTTTCTTGTTTCTCAACAAAACATGATGAAATTTAGAATATGAATAGGTATAATGGATTCCTACGTGATACTACTATGTTTGCATGCACTTGCGCATGCGCAATGCGTAAAATGATCAATATATTTGAAAAACGGTGACATTAATAAATTTATGATTTTTTATTGGTTCTTGGAATATATAAAGAAATGTTAATGATTTAGCAACATGCCATGATCACCTTGCATGTGCAAGCACGTGCTTTTGCGTGCAGTGCGTTAAATGACAAAAAGTTTATATCATTGTAGCTTTTAAAATTCTTTTATGAAATCCTGCAATACTGAGCATATTTAAAAAGTTTTAAAGGAAATTGGCACAAAAAAGGAGTTGGGGAGCGTTTGGGGAACATCTGTAACGGTCCCCGTTACAATTAGCACTAGTTTAAATATAATCCAAATTTTCAAAGATGCCGTCTTTATTTCGTTGGAATAGTGACATTTTTTATCTCACTGGAAACATGTAGGGTTTATTGCTTAAAATATTTATTTTTATATTTGTTATTATGTTCCCCAAACGAAGTTGGGGAACATATTGTTTTTACTCTGTTTCTTATTATTATTATTATTAAGGTCTTCCGTCTTCACGGAAGACCTTATAGTGATTCTATTGTTTCTTATTATTATTATTATTATTCTTTTTTGACATATTTTGTGCAGGCGATTTCTCGAGAACTATTCAGCGGTTTTCAATGAAACTTTCACAAAATATGTGTCTTTATATGAAGTTGTTACATTTGAAGAAAAATTTGGGAAATTCGCTTCTGGTGCCAAGTTATGGACAATTTTCTGATTTTAAAATGCGTTTTTGTCGCGCACTTTTATCGAAAATGGTTGAGGATATAAGCTGGAGACTTATTGGAGATGATAAATCATGACTTTGTGGTTTGCAGAATCGCCTTTTCGTGCGTCGTCAGCACTTCCGGTTTCTACCGGAAGCATATTTAAAAAATGCATTTTTTAATTTTTTTTGTTATTCAATATTTTTCTTTGGTATTTTTAATCTAAATAGAGACTCATTTGCAAATGCGTAATATGTAATTTCTTTTAGAATCGAAAAAGGCAATTTCGAGATATTCGCATTTCAAAATTTGAAGCGGTGTTTTCAATGGCCGAATGGTTAGCGCGTTGGATTGTCACGCGGGCGACCCGGGTTCGGTCCCCCGAATGTCCGATTTTTTTTAATCATTTTTTTGCTAGATTTTTCGTTTTTTATTTCAGAATCGGACGGAAGACCTCTCGTTGCTCGCAACGAGTTTCTTTTCTAGTTATTATTATTATTTTTCTTCTCGGGGAAAAATTTTTCCGCGAATGATCTTTTAA
>NW_026930470.1:0-42390 GCF_032062105.1 Saccostrea cuccullata | reverse complement strand
TGAAACAATGATTATCTCATTTTTGTGAATTTGGCGTGCCATATATATGTATTTGTATAAAACATTCAGTATAATATAATAAATATAGCACGTAGTTGAGTGTAACATTGAAAATTTTCACCCCTCGAAAACCATTGTCAACCCCGGCTGCGCCTCGGTTGACAATGGTTTTCTTGGTGTGAAAATTTTCAATGTTACACTCAACTACATGCAATATTTATATAATGTATGTACCGATCATTAATTGCTAAACATCATAAATCACTTCTAATTCCATACCATGTAAAAAAAAAAACATGCATTGGCATCTATGGTTAGATTTATAAAAGAACCACAATTTCTTTATATATGTAATTTTAAGATACTTTTATGGGGTAAAATATTCGACTTCTTACAAGACCTTTTCTGAGAACTTCAAAGACCTATCACCGTGTGACATAACACCTTCTCCCCTTTCATGTCCGTTGAGTGACTCTTATCAGAACAATTAGAGTGACATAATGTTTATTTAATTAATCCGTTAATTGATATCTATTTGTATTTTCACTCTTTCATTAATTCTATTGTTAAAATATTACTTTGGTATCTTTATATTAATTGTGATGTGAGAATATTTGGCAGTTAGAGAGCGACAGCCAAGCTGCTCGGACCACCGACTCCCGACCTTGTAGATTTTGTTAAGTTATAGGAGTTTTAATACATTTGTAAAACGGAAACCGACTTATGCACAGATGGACAATGCATTTGAAGATCAAAAGAGTGTTTGACACTAATTGAGTTAAAACGTTTAGATAACAATTAACGGATTAACGCAGGTCAAGTTATGGGCGTTAACCTGTAGCAATGGTCAGTCTTGAGTAATAAAGATTGACAGTGATTGGATAGAGCATATTGATTAATTTATGATTGGACATGTCAATCAAAGTAAAGTAAATGTTTATAAAATGTTACTTAAGAAAATGTAGTTAGTTAGAATCAGAGTAAGAGAAAGGATACATGTAGATTAAGAAGTATCCGTAAAAGCCGTAACGTTTACCTTATAGTCATAAGGTCCGTCTGTGTCTGTCCGTTATCTAACATCTATATAGCGAGTTTCCCCATATACATATTGTACGGAGTGAAGAGTAGCCTATTCCCCAGATTGTTGTTATATGTTTTATGAATCTTAATAAATGTAGAAAATATTGCGAGTGTTGAGCTAATTCCCTAGTAATCGCCAAGGTAGAGTAATAGACACTAAAACGGGCGGTTATAGACCCTTGAAGCGCATTGAGAGGTATAAAATGAAAATTGTTGCATGAAAAGATTAAATTGTCAAGCTTCATTTTGAGGCTTTTTGAATTAAATTATAGATAATAGAATTATTCTTCCTAGCTGAGGATCTGAGTACCTTAAAGAATGAATAAATAACAACCCAAGTAATACTGTATAACCTGAGTTGAAGCAGTTTACGCTTTGAAGGTTTACATAAAAAAGCGTAAACTGCTTCAACCCTGTTTATACAGTATAACTTGGGTTGCTATTAATTCATTCCTTATAATTTATCAATCATTGAGTATAGAAAACAAGACAATACTCCCTTATAAACGCCTTCAAATTGTTCATATTTTTAAACGTAACGTCAAGCGGATTGATGTATTTTTGACGTAAGTCATTGTGACGCATGAAACCCAGATTATACAAAATAGATTGATTTTTATCATTATTATCATATGACACGTTACAATCAAAATGAAAATATTCTCTGATGTTTAAAAGGTCCGTGCTTGCTCAGCTCCTAATTTGTAGTTTCAATGAACTTTTGAGGACTTTGTAACTCAAAGATCAACTTGTAAAACAGTGAAATAAGAAGATAACATGTAGTATCGAAGCTCAAAAGCGTTTTCAAAAATTACAAACCAGGAGCTGAACAATCACGGACAATTTTTAATATCAAAATTGGGATCAGGCGCCACAAAGAAGTGAACGTCCCAAGTTGTCCGGTCACACCCACGTCTTTTCATGATTGAAATATGACTCCGTAGACTATTTTGTGTGTGAATAATGGCTAATGCTAAATGTTGTGTGATGCGTAGATAGTGTACGTGTTGGTGTTGTAGATAGTGTGTTGGTGTTGGTGCCTTTGTGTTTGTCACCTCTCGCTTTCAGCCCTCGCAGCTGGTTAGCAGCAATGCGAAAAGGGAAGCAATTTGTTAGTCTCCCCCTGCCAGTACATAGTCTCTCCACAACAAGTCCTATGCGATGCGATGCGATGCCTCCACGTGGAAGCAGACGGATACTTGGTACCATTCGGCCCAGGCTAACTTCGCAAGGGCGCACGGGAAGATGAGGCTCGAAAGCCTTGATCGGCAACTCATCTAGAAGAGAAAACTCGGACTACAATCCGATTTAAGTAAGAGGCCGTTAGCAACTACTATGTTTGCCCCTAGACATACATGTAAACCTGGAGGTTGGACTTGAGGCTAATCACCTCCTTCCATAAAAAACATCAGTTACTGATTACAGAAACCGTTTTAACAATTGCCTGGGGGAAGGGCAAGCACGACATGCGAGATTCCAGATCAGGATTACCTTCATTAGGAATTTGAGAGAGAATGACAGCAATTAGGAAAAGCCGAGAGGACCCTAACGGCCTGAAAGGAACGCAGATGCCATCCATACAGTGTAACAACACCTAAAAACATCACCAAGATCGAATGTTGAAACGTGCCCATAGAGAGGGATAGAGACGAAGAGGACGGCCAAAGAACACCTGGCGACGCACTGTTGAAAGGGAAAGGGAAGAACTGGGCAGGAACAGTTCAAAGGAGGGGCAGGTTGTTGCCAGTGACCTCCGTAAGTGGCGTTCTTTGTTGAACGGCCTCATGCATCCTCCAGGGCACGGAGAGGATAAGTAAGTCAGTCAGTCAGTAAGTAAGTAATGGCTAATTTTAAAACAATTACCGGGGGTAGTATGAATAAAGTTCATCAGTATTTGGCTTAATGATAACTTGAATTTGTTGAAAAGGTCACTATATCGACCATGAAACTGAAGAAATGATAACTTTAAACGAAGCTGCTGATATTCTTGTGTCGTCAATTTATTCGTCAAAATCTTCCCATGTTTTAGAAAAAAAGTTTATATGTAGTGCACATTCTTGCATATCGAATCAACTGAGAGATATAAACCCTATATGAAGGTGAAAAATGAGATTGAAGTAAATCTAATTCTTACATGTACAATCATGTACAGTGTAGTCTGAAAGAGATCGGTGCCAGTAACCTTTAAAAAATACAAAAGGCACTTAATTGTGGTTTAATTTCAATAAGATAAGCAATAAGATTTCAATAGGGTTTTGATTTTGGGGTAAATGTAAGTACATCTAGAGGGTAACAATCTTTTTCAAAGGTGTCTTGAATATAATTAAGATAAGTTAAAAAAATCTTTTTACCCATCACTCATAAAGATCATCAATGTTAATACCAACAACGAAAGGAGGAAATTCAGAATGATGTGATGTGTTGTGCATTGAATAATGGTGTATATCAACTGTGGATATTCAAAATCTATAAAAAGAAAAGTATTCTAAGAAAATTGAAAAATCTTTATTCTTGTCAAAGTCATTTACATCAAAACGAGTGACTATCATACACTGTATATAACCAATTAAAAACTAGGCTTTTGATATAGCCAACAGCTGCTTCTTCAATAAAAGTGGTAGTTGAGAATTCTCCGTTAGCTATCTTATGATTGGACATCAACAAGATCACTTGAAATCATTAAAAATCTAACACAAGTACTCTGAGGTTACTGTTTTGTCAGAAAAAAAAGCGGAAATCGAAAATTTACACAGTCTTGTAATTGGTCATCAGGTACTGAGTACTTTAAAAATGATATCAAAGGGATACTAGAGTTCCTTTCTATCATAACGTCTACATGTATATACGTGGAAAACTCTGTGGTCTTCAGCTCAATATTCAGATATTTCGACGACGTTTTATTAATTAACAATATATACTAGGTACTTCCATACAAAAGTATCATCCAAATGAACCAAAAATTTTTAAAAGGCCTCCGAGTCTGTAATATCTGCTTTATAATACATGTTTTACTGTCTTTTAAGGGATAAGGATAAATTTACAACTAAATTATTGACAAAAGAGATAAATTAAGTTTTTGCGTCAATTTTCCTTATTTATCTGTAGTCATATACTAGTACTGGATAAATCCTCTATCATGCACCTGCGTATAATGTAAACATCTCCCAATTAACGATTTACCTAAAAGCATGCTCAGGGCACTTTCAACCTTTTTTTTTCCCAAACCAATTATGACCACAAGAGACGAGGTAACGTTACAGGAATTCAACAATCTCGTTAAGTGTTAGCATTTCTTGAATGCTTTGCTCAAATTTTACGGTTTTCCTAGCGCCATAACTTATCAATGGGCTGTATTTTGGCTGCTGTATTTTTATTTTTTTTTTTTGGATACTACATTGTAATTGTTAGGCTTTTGTTTTATATTTAATCTAATTATGGAACATTCTGCAGGCGCGTAGCTGCTTATACGCAAGTACGCAAGTGCGTACACATCATTTTCAAAAAAAAAAAAAAAAAAAGAAAAAAGAAAAGAAAGAAAGAAAAAAGAATAAAAAAGAAAGAGAGACTAATTCGGAGAAAAAGAGGTACTATCTGTCTTTCAAATTATTTTACGTCTTATTGTTTCTATTCAAATTTTGTTCAGAATCTCGTTATAATCTCCAGTCTTTTATAAATTGAATTCCAAAATTCTTGAGTAAGAAAATATTGTTGAATCAAAATTTTCAATTGTTAATCCGCGTAATCCTGATTATCCGGACAAATACATGTATTTGATGAAGGAAAGCGGTCTATGAGACATTGATTTAAAGAAAAAGTTTCAAGGGTTTTGGACGACTATACATTCAAGAATATCCGTTGAAGTAATGAATAAATATCGATAAACAAAAAAAAAGGCAAAATTCAAATTATTGAACAAAGTAAATATAAATATAGATCATTTATGAATATCTTCTTTTACTGATGTTACCAGTTTATAGAATTTAAGTACTCACATTGTTTAAGCTAACAGAATATAAAGGTTATCAAAAGACCCACACCCCCGTTTATATTTTGAAATACTTTAACTCCAATGATAACTTATTAAATTACTTCTCTGTTTATTCTTGTCACACTTGGAAACTTTTTTTCTAATACCAATATATTCGTAAATTAATTAAATTAAATTATCCTTCTCTTCCTGAAGTATCCATGAAAGTATAACTTAGCTAAGTGTTTGCTTGAGAAAAGAGATGTAGCGTGATTTCTTTTAAAGGAAAATGACTGAAAAATTTCGTAAAATCCAGGAGCTTCCGGGGGCTTCGCCCCCTGGTCCCCCACCAGGGCTTCGCCCTGGACCCACTGGGGGCCTCAGGGCGGCCCACAGACCCCCGACCATTTTCTGCGTACACTTCATTTCAATGCTGGCTACGCGCCTGTTCTGTTCGTTTGATTGGCACAGATGGCGCAGGATATCAATTACTTACTTAGGCCTGTCGTTCCGTGAGGAACAGAGGCCATCAACAACAGTCCTCCAACGAACACGATTCTGAGCCTGCTCTAGCTGCATCCTGCCAGGTCATATCCTGCGTCTTTAACTCCGACTCCGAGTCATGCCTCCAGGAGTTTCTAGGACGTCCTCTTTTTCTTTTGCCCTGTGGGTTCCAAGTCAGGGTCTGGCGTGTGATGCTGGATGGTGACTTAGGATATCCATAGGGGCTGCTTACTCTTCAGAGCACCAGACATCACCTATGACTTTTCCGTGTTTTATGCTCTGTTCACGGATATATTATTCTTAGTCATGGTCAAGTTTCATATAAAAACTTCAAGTTGAAGAACAACACTGTTGCTGTATACTGTTTTCATTTAGCGCAACTGAAAATTTTATTTCTTAAGGATAAATAACAGAAACAGACTTTTTTTTTTTTTACAGAAATGAGCAAATTTCTCATATATTTAAATCTAAACTGGTAATTTGAATAATGTTTGTCACCTACATGTATACTAGTAGTGGGAGAGTTTTGTAAAATTTTGTCGTAAATCCACGTGCAAAAGTTAGTATTGAATTATGTAGAAAACGACTCCATTATGTCACATATCTAAGCGCCAACTTACTACGATAATTGCTTTATATTTTAGGGATTTATCACTAATGTCATAATCAAAATCAATCGAAATTATGTATCAATCCATGCATCAAATTTTTGTTTGTACTAAGTAACTATTTAGACACAGGCAGCGCACCCTACTTACTGATAATTTTTTTTTCAAGAATGGTTTTAAATTATAATTCTTGCACTTTGACACCCTGAATCATTCTCTGACTGTTCAATCCCTAATGTTAAGCTATCAACTACGATTTTTTTTTTTTTTGCTCTTACAGCCTTTGTTTTTAGTGTGATAAGCTGTATATGCGCAGCTGCTATTAGAGATTGTGATTATCTTTCTATAAAAATAATCTAAAATGATGCCAGCAGCGGCAAGTGCGCTGTTGAGTTTTATTAAAAGTTTCCCATTTTAAGTATCCAAATATGGACTGGAAAAAGTTTTGCTCATCCCATCTGCGAAATAGATAGTGAATCAATAACAGAGATTTTACAGGAGTACAGATGACCTTGATTCTATTTTTGATACAATTCACAATATTTTTGTATCATTACAAATATTAATCTTAGTAACTTGAATTATTTCCTGACAATTTCTCATTTGATTTAAAAGGAAAATTGTCTTATTTTATGCATTGGCGTCAACTGACTTTTCGATAGAACGTTGCTACTTAAAAAACATTCTACAAGCCATTTGCAGACCTGTTTTTGTCTTAATATGAAAAAAGAATTTGTTCAAAATTTTATACGTAAAAAGAAAACACTTGCTGTGGTCGTCAACAAGACATTTACATGTACACTGTACATATATCGACGTCGTATTGTCAATTTACAATGGTAATTTCAATGCGTATGTTGATACGATATATCCCCACCAGCCTGAAATAAAAGATACCACGGAGTCTGATACAACTGTTTCATATTTTGATATTTTGGTAGAAAAAGACGTTATTGGTACATGTAATCTAGAAGCAAAGTTTTATATGTTAAACTTGATGATTGATATATACTTTCATAACCTGCAGACAGAGGTTCTATCGATTCGGTACACAAGAGCATTCTCTAATTCCATGTATGATTCATTATACCCCCGGCTTGAAAAGCGGGAGGGTATATAGTAATCGTTAATTCCGTCCGTCCGTCCGTCCGTCTGTACGTCCGACCTTCCGTCCGTCTGTTACGCTTTGGGGTACCCATCTCTTATCCGCAACTCCTCTCATACCACTGAATGAAATTTGATGAAACTTTCACAGAATCTTTATTGCCATTGTGCACCTCCTATTTTACTTTTTGATCCGACACATATTTTGGGTTTCCCGGCCACAGCAAAACATGGACTTTCAATTGCAATTATAACTATGTGGAGGCGGGGGTATCATTTAGTGAGCTCATCGCTCACAGTACCTCTAGTTTTTAAACAAGGTAAGTTATTGAAAAAACAAGTTAATAAAAGTCACCATTCTGTAAATTCTATAGTAGATACCATGACCTTGCCAGCAAATGACATTTTTCATTCTAATTGTTAGGCTATTATTTACACATTGAATGGTTGACGGATTTTTCTGTTATATCCCGATCATGACAAGGAGCACAAGGCGGGTGTGACTGGTTTGCAGGCGATGCTCACTCCTCCTTGGCACCGGATGCAACCTCGGATGTTTTAAAAGTCCGCGTTTGCTCTGCTATAATATTTGTTTTGTTTAGTGCATCATTCAAAAAACGGAGAAAATGGTTCGAATAGTCTAAAAATTGGACACCTTGTCTGCATTATTTTCTAAGCTAAGAGCCAATTTGATATTATCGATGATATTTCCATTTCTTATTTTTGTCTCTGCGATAAGTCTTTGAAACTTTGCGGAGTTAATTTCTTGATAAACCTGCCAGAATCTAAATTACTCAGGTCGAAAGGTCAGGAGCTAGGGAGGCCTAATATGCATGCAAATCTCGTGCACAATTGTCTCTGAGTCTGACGCTAAGGGTGCCAAATATGCATGAAAATCTCGTGCGGCTGCCTTTGTTTTTGACATCAGTGGGAGAGGGCTATTTAAATTGGCAAGGGAGTCCTCGTGTAATTCAAATTCATGTCTACATTTTAAAAATATAAATCAACAATTTTATTTCACATTGAAACGGAAATTTAAGGAATCACTGTCTAGTTCGTATAGTATTCCAGGGACATCAACTTCGCCCGTTATGCAAATTATCCCATGTTTCCCACTATCGTTGATGCCCTGGCATACTATACGAACTAGACAGTAATTCCTTAAATAACATCGTTTCGATGTTAATCCAAAGCACAGCTATTAAATTAGAAGTACACATTTACTGGATTATATATACATGACTGAGTGATATGTAATAAAGTCGATATTGTATTGATACATGTATTGATCCTGATCTGTAAAATGTATTTTTAATTATTATATCAGACTAAAAGAAATGTTGATATTTATTCGACTTTGACAATTCACATGTTAAAAAAAATTGTTATTGTCAGGGGGTAAGAAACTATCATGATTCAATATCGATACGATCTCTTAAATTTCAACATCAGGGCAAACTTAATAATCGAAAAGTACATATGCAGGCGTAGAAATATACAACCACAGGAGAAATTTAATATCGAAAATGTCTTCGATGTCGATAATATCGATGACAAATACAATGTTGTCAAACATAGAACGGTCCCGATCAAGTAATAAGCGTATGATTCGATAACAAATTGATAACATTGACGGAATCGACGATATATTGTCTTTCCTGATATACTTTTTTTTTCAAATACAACATGACTATGTATATTTTATTTGAAAAAAAATGTATATCAGGAAAGATAATATATACATGTATTAATAAGGATCCAACATGATTCCTATTGATTTAGTTTACACCTGTTTTCAATGGACGAAAGGATGTCAATTGATCCTGGAAAAGAGAAAACAGAACATTTATTTATTTGGAAATGTTATTTATTAAACATTCAATTCAGATACATGTAACAGATTACTCTTGAAATAATATTGCAGCGTGTCCATAATAATTCTAAGCATATTTAAGTCTGAAAACCGTTGAACGTAGGCCAATACAAGTGTATTCGGGAGGAATCATTTGATAGTACTTCAATAAACAATTTCTAGATTTTTAAATATTTTTCAAAAACAATGTAAAAGAAAAGAAAATTTTTATATTTTGTTTGTTTTAATTCATTTTTATATTTCAGTGTTATATTATTACAAGAGAGATAACTGAATAAATTTTACATCTATACATCCAGTTACAGCAATGATAAAACAAATTTTAAAAAAATGGATTTAAAAATGATACGCTAGGATTCAAACATCTTTGGTAAGTTTTTTTGTCTTTGAAAAAAAAAACCCAGAACGTATGGGAAAAGAGAGGGTTTTACTTTATATATGTCAGGTACCTGGCCTGTATTTACATGTAATTGCTGTCCTTTTGCAAATACAACATCTACTGGAAAAAAACACACATACATATCTTACAATTTTTAAATTAATATAAACATTGTACGAGTATATGTTGTTCAACTATTATCATAAATCAAAGTACCATTCAATTTATTTTTATTTTACCCTACGCAACATGTTGCGTGAGGTATAATGTTTTTGACTGGATTTTTTCTGGGAATTTCCGTACTTTTCAACTTAGATTTTTGGCCATATTTTGAATAATGAGGTGAACAGTTTGTCAGCACAACTCCTCATAAACTGCTGCACACAATTTCGTCAAACTTTGCAGATATTTAGGACACAATGCGTAGATGTGCATATTACCAGAACATTTTGATTCCTTTATTTTTTCGGGAAATTTCAGCCAATAACCATGGAATTTTTTTTTTCTTGCCAATGGGACTTTTTTTTCTTGCCAGTGGGACCTTTAACACTGTTTAAAGGTCTATTCCGAAAAAAGCAGTAGGATTCGAACTATGGCGTAAATATCATCTCTTTACTTCGCGACTCTGGAACGAAAGGATATCCATTTTACTATGGGAGCGACATATATGACTTGTACGTTAAAGGAATTAAAAGACCAATTAATTGTTAATCTAGCAGTTTTAAATCTGAACAAGATGTGTGCGTAAACACTATGTGCCCGGCGGCAACTAAGTTCGAAAAAAGCTATTTTTTGCATATAGGTCACTGTTAAGGTCACAAGGTCAATACATATATTTTCACTGCATGTTACGTTCATATATATGTATTTTCATTAATTGTAAAATGTCAGAGCAAATAAAAAAGACCTTGGTTTAATTTGAAAGAACTGAATGTGTGGAGTACATAAATACACAAAAAGAAGGTGTAAGTTTTGCCATAAGACGCGTTCATTCGAATTCGCGATTAAACGTAAAAGTGTGTTTTCAAAAGTAAAAGAATTCGAGCATACGAAAACTGAGCTCAATAGACATTCGTATACATACATGTACATTCATTCTATATAAATTTTTTGAAACAAAATAGTTCCGCGCCATTGCACAAAAATGAATTTCCCGCGAATAATTTGGAGTGATCTTCAGTGTCTTATTGAGATATGTTTAAATGATTTTAAGGTTTCACTAAACGTTAAAAAGCATTTCTACTCAGCATCCAAGAACCGACGGGTCTGGCCAGAATTTTTTTCCGTCACAAGTGATGGTTATAATAACAAGTACATTTTGTATCGAACAAACTTTGAACCATAAGTAGAATTAAATCAGGATGAGTGCAGTCATTGACAGAGTACATTTGTTTTAATTTCAATAAACTGAATGATCAACAATATGAACAAGGAAACCAAATTTTTTAAAGAAAAAAACCCCCTTTTTTTAAAGACGACCATAGAAGAATGGTTGAAATGTACTTCGTTTTATTCTATATTCTATTTTCCATTGAAAAAACTCAATTGTAAAAAAAGCCCCAAACTTAAAGCACATTTTAAAAAGATGTTATCAAAGGTATGAGAATTCATTAATTCTCATGCTGCTTGGTAACGTCTAATTTTATCTGGTTTACACAAGATTTAGGACTGATTGATTGACTGATGTTGTTTAACTCCCATGGATGAATTTTTCACTCATATAAAAACATCACCAACTTTGACCGTTACTAGGCACTCAGGGCCATGGCGAAGTGAGGGATCTTTATCATGCCAGAAAATACTGCTACATAGGGCTTCTGCCTATAAGGTCTCATATGAAGAACCCGCAAATTTCACTTCAAATTGTCGAGTGCATGGCGAAAGAACAGTTTCTACCCATTTCTATCGACTTAGGTCAGTCATTGAGTTATCATGAAGGTGTTAGGTTAAAATGGTTGTAATTCTGATCATCTATATTTAAAATCTCAAAAAAATCGTTTCATTTTTATTTTATATCAATTTTATAAATAAATGTTATATTTTATAAAGCAATATGAAAGTTATGTTTTATTAAAAAATATGTTGGGAGTTTTGCTAAGTTTTTCAACTTAAGGACGCTCTAAATACTGCACACTAAAAAGCTCTCTTTATTGGGTAGATTTTTGCAGTTAGCGTTATTTGCCCTTAGTTGTAAAATTAAAGAAATTGTTATTTAGAGTAAATTACATGATTTGTAATAGATTAAAATATATTAAGCATTATATAAGACCAAGAGTAAGAAATTTTATCAATTTTTTTCATTAATTTTCTCAATTTTAACAAGTAACAGTGATTTCTGCTCACAAATACATGTAATCCATTTAGCTGCAGATCTGTAGCGTTATGGTTTTATATATTTGGCTTTGACCATAACGCTACAGATCCCGCAATGGAAAAAAGGTGCAATTTACGGCGCAATATATTTGAACACTTTTGGTGAAAATTTCTCCACTTTCCAGCATCGGTCAATTAACTACCTTTCACTCCCTCATTTAAAGCACATTATTTAACTAATCTGTATATTTTACCCATCTTCCAACCCTTTTCTAGCTGTCTGTACAAGTTATATATTCGTTTGATTAAAATTATTTGTTAGATTGCTGAAAATTCACTCCAAGCAAGTTTATTGCCTGTAGAGACAACTGTAAACGGATGGGAGGTGGATAAAATATATGTATTGGCTACAGAATGTGCGTAGAATTAGGGAGTGAAAGGTAGTTAATTGGCCGATGCTGGAAAGTAGAGAAATTCTCCCAAAAAGTGCGCAAAAAATATTGCGCCGTAAATTGCACCTTTTTTGCATTACGGGATCTGTAGCG
This sequence comes from Saccostrea cuccullata, assembly GCF_032062105.1. NCBI lineage: Eukaryota > Metazoa > Mollusca > Bivalvia > Ostreida > Ostreidae > Saccostrea > Saccostrea cuccullata. Next base: position 30,017 of record NW_026930470.1, on the reverse strand, counting down.
TTATGGTCAAAGACAAATATATAAAACCATAATGCTACATATCTGCAGCTAGTAGTCCATTGTCTTTGGACATTTTAGGCACATACCCTATGTTCTAAATGAATGAAAAAGTCTCAATATGACTATCTTTTTATAATATTTTTTTCTGAGTCCAAAACACAGTTTCTGTTAGTGTTTAGAGCTTCCTTAAAAGCAGGAAGTTTGGCTGAGAGAGTTTATTATTTCAAATTAGATTATTTCGAGTCATCTCAGAAGTGCATAGCATTGATGCTATATTGTAACTTTGCACAGATTTTACTTGTCCTTTTGTCGAAGGAAATATGAAAAAGTTTTGTTGTTTGATAATGGGTTTCCTAGCAACTATTTACAGCATTGAAATTGAAAACTGTCCTGATCCGTGTAGATGTTCATCATCGAATTTATGTCAGGAAATATGGGTATCCTGTTATTATAAGGGACTTACTACAATTCCAAACAAATATCCAGCAAATACATGTGAATTGTAAGTATTACATGTAGATAATTATTATAAGAAATTAACATTTACTAATGTTTTCCTTTACATAACACTATTGAACGCAATGCGTACATGTATCTATAACTATACAAATACAGGTTCCTCACGTCATAGATGTTCGACATAATATCTCGGTGACGTCATGAAGGGTCGATACGCAATGAGAGCCACGCAATGAATGGATTAAATACGTGCTGTTGAGTTTACAATAAAACACGTCACGTGTTAAAGTTCATAATCAGGAAAATATAAAATGTGAATAAGTCAAAAATGTAAAAATAAGTATTAATGAATCATTTTAACAAATCTATCGGGCTTTAAATAAGGATTGATATGAGATCAAATTTACCATTAAGACCTTTGGTGAAATACTTTTTTTTTGGTTTAATACATGCTGTACGAATACTGTGAAATACATATTGTACAGTGGCATTTTCATTTTCTATCTTGATATTTTTTATGTTTTCATATTATTATGTTATACCTTATGTCTTCTGTCTTCATTTCCATCAACATGAAAACGGTAACAGTATCGAATGTGTGCATTTTACAGAATTTTTCAGCATTGATTTCTTTTATGAATATAGAAAACGCATGGGAATCACAAATATTTTACAGATTTAATTGTAAAATGAGAAAACTTAAAATGACTTACTTTAACTTCATATACGTGTACATGTATTTGAACTATACCATATTTGTTACTTTTCTCTTTAGCAAGTTTATAACATGTACAATCTTCGCTAGCTAAGGTTTTTGATACGGATTTGACATGAATGATGTACATGCATTTTCATTCCAATCATTGATGCATGTTTATATTGTTTTTATCAATGTACAATGTTCACTTTTCTTTCTATCAAATCATTTAGATATTTGACCGGGAATGACATATCCAGGATTGAGAAAGAAAGCTTTTCAAATCTGACTAAACTCCAACGACTGTAAGTATTAGAAAATAAAAGTACAAAAAATCAAAAATTGAAAATTAAAAACATAAAACATGCTTACATATTGAAAAAAAAGAATTGCAATACAATGTGTATCATGGTGTATGTATTTGGAAAAGTAGATATATATATCTAGCTTCATTGGTTTCTCTCCCCATCTCATCCCTAATTCCCCATTCACACATAGACGCCGCTTCAACTACGATCAAAGTGTGGCCGAAAACGTGGCCGACAAACCGCAGAAGAAACGTAGTTGTTTTTTTTATAAGCGCAGAGTCTTCATGATAGCAGAGCTCCATACTCTCGCCACGCTTATTTTGAACATGCTCAAAACATGAGAATTGGAGAAAATCTTAAAAAAGGCGTATAATAAGCGCCGTCATCGTACAAGCATAAGAGAGAGATCTTCAAAATCGTAGTAAAAGCGTAGGAACTTATCAAGCACGCTTCTACAACGCTCCCACTACGTTCTTATTACGTTCTTATTACGTTTCCACTAAGGTCTCTATACGTTCTTGACGATCCTGGGATGACCACAATGACCTTTCTCCGATCATACCAGAACCTATCAGACAGCAGTTTGTTTTTATAGCGCTGATATTTGACCAGTCATCATCTGTCAACTACATGTAAAGGTGACACTGTACTTGACGGTCATTTGCAGTTGAGACTTCGAACTTTCCACATTTTGTTACAGTTTCAATTGAAAATGGTCTATACACCACATCTTAAAGGCCGTGAAAAATCTGCGGTTGCAAGATATATGCATCATCGCCAAAATCGTACTAGAAGCGTAATGCTATCATAATATGATCTACCGTAGCGATATTGTACATGCAGTCATCTAGGTCTGCGTAGCGTCGTAGTATGTTTTTGAATGTTAATGCGGCAGTTAAGCGTAAAGGCAGTAAACACGGCCACTGGTCGGCAACGGTCCGCGTAACAACGTAGCAGAAGCGTGTTAGCAGGGGCAACGTAGTACGGTCGTAACGAAAACCATAATTTGCCAAATTGCTCGATTAAGACGCCGATCGGCACTAATCCGCCCCGATCCAAAACTTTTTCATATCTTGGTTTGTTCGGAATGATCGTTGTAAAGTCGCAGCTCTGTGTGAACGGTAGTAATTAAGATCTAATCCAGTCGCAAAATAAAAAGAAAAAATAAAACACTTTATGTTCTATTAATGCTTTCACTATCACTATCTTTAACTCTCTCTGAGGCTGCTCTATACAATGAATGCTGCACATTTTGAAAATTTTCTAAGTACTCCAGAATTAAAAAAAAGACTTAGTATTCACTTAATTGCAGTTGACCACTGTTGAATATTAATCTATTTTCTTTGCAGTTGTCCAATATTTTCTTTGTTGTTGTACTATTATTGAATACTCCCGAGGCTCTTTTTCGTAAGCTGACCATTATTGAATACTTTTGAATTGTCTTTGCAGTGGACTGATAACTGTTGAATACTCACAAGACCCAATTGTCTTTGCAGTTGACTACTAGACTTTTACGAGTTCCCTATTATTGAACTGTTCTTTATTTACAGTGCAATGGGCCACTCTTCTATACGTTCGTTAAAAGATTTAATTTTTACAAAAAAGCTTTCAAATGCTTTCTAATAAAATTCAAAAATTATCCAAGTTTCCAGTTAGCTTTGTACAAGTTGTATGAAATCTCTTACTCTTTCGACTTGAACTTTATTAAAAATATCTCAGATTATGATTTTGACATAAGTTTCCAACTTTGTCATAGAGTTCCATCAAGCAGGCCAAGTAGTGTACGTACATGTGTAAACTTCGAGTAATGTGTGGTTCTCTTATAAAGATCAATTGTTTGCATAATGGGTACTGCAAAAGCTAATCCTTCTTCATATAAAGCCTGTTCGCTGTTTTCCAGATTTATTTCTCCATGTTTCTTCATGTTTTTTCAAAAAATTACTAATCGTGAGCCTCTAACAAAATAATTTTCTATTTCCGCAACAAGGGATTTTTTATAACCGTTGTAAACAGCCTTCCGACCTTAACCCACATGGTTGCTCAGTCAGTAGAGCGCTCGCTACGTGTTTGGAAGGTCTTGAGTTCGAATCTCGGCTTTTACTGACCTGAGTAGATTAAAAAATGGATAACAACCGTTCCTTTGCTATGCACTCGGCATCTTGAAGTAAATTATCGGGTCCTTCCGATAAGACATTAAAAACCGAGGTACCGTGTCACCATAGACTAATGCACGACCCCTCACTTCTCAGTGGCTCTGAGTGTCGAGCAAGGGTCGACATTTGTGGTTCGTGCAGATGTCAGCTCAGAATAGATGATAGACATTTAAAAATTTGTGACTTTTGAAATACAGATCGACTTTGTGCAAATGAGTTAAACACTTAGAAAAAAAATTTGGAGCACATCGTAACGAAATTTTTAGCGCAATTCAATTTTTTCTGCCAGTGGCAATCTCTATATAGTTATCTCGCTCTCTGGTCAATCAATCCGTGCAGTTTTTTTTTCCAAACAAGCGAGCTATCAATCTGTAGTTCATTCAGTATTTTTACATGTATATGAACATCTCCTTGTGAATAAAGAAAAATGCTGTTAATTGACGATCGCGGAATTTGTGCACTTTAAAAAAAAGCTTGAAAATCTTTCTATGAAAAGTAAAATAAAATGTTTAATTTTTTTGGGGGGGGGGGGGAAGCATGGGTAAATAAGTTTTAAAATGTAAGTTTTTCATGTAAACTGTTGATTTTGTCCTTTTCTTCAAGCAGTGGATTGACGGATAATAAAATATCCTCAATTGACAATCGGGCATTTATTGGATTAACCAAGTTAGAGTACATGTAAGTAAAACTCATGTTTTTTTTAATACAAATAAATACGTCCTGTTAAGAAAATAAAGAAATTTGTAAATGCAGATAAATAAAAAGAAAGAAATGCTTTGGCTGTTCATTTATAGATGCATAATTACATATTACAACATTTCAGTTCTTTGGCGGATAACGATCTTGCTTTTATTGACCAAAAAACTTTCTATGGATTACGGAACCTGCGTTTTCTGTAAGCTTTTGTTTGTTATACTAGTGTTTATTAACTGTAATATTTACTTAATGAATATTATCATTAAAAAAAAACTATAACCAAAAAAAAAAAAAAACTATAACCAAAAAAAAAAAAACAACAACAACAAACAAACAAACAAACATTCAAGGCTCCAGTCTTGTATTTCACTTCAAGTTGTAGAACACACGATGTTTTTCCAAAATATATACATAAGCTATTGCTTATTAACTTTTTAATTACACGAAAACACTACAGAACTTCCTCCTTCCTGTTCATTTTCCTCTTCACCCTACAATTATAGTGCTGCTGGACTATTTTAACTGACAAAGAGTAAATAACGAGGAACTTAAATCATTGATTTCTAAAGGGCCTTATTCTAGGAAACCCCGATCTTGATTTTAACTGGCTTCAAAATTTCATAAATATAATGAATTTTGTGGAAGATTAATCCAGGCGTTGGACACAATATGAATAAGAAGACATTGTCATGTTGACAAAATGAATTTAGTGTATCAGATGTATGTTAAAATCTGGCATTAAACGACTAAGGGGCAAAACCAACTATGCTTCTGTGTTCATGCAGTAATTCAGAAGTGGTCCCTGCTGACAAAGCAGGTAACAATGTTTGCTTTCTTTGTAAGGCTCACTATTTCAAAAATTGTATTTTGGAGGAACTAGGATTTAATTCTACTTCAATGGTAAATAAATCCCACTTAAGGTATAGCTTTACTCAGATGACTAAAAATTCCACTGATAAGAACGAAAAACCAGCTATTCCACATCGTACACCTATGATTCTTGTGTTTAATTTTAATTTCAAATAACTAGGTCAATGGCCTCGTATTCATACTAGGAGCCCCTGAGTATTTCTCGGGAAATACCTCAATTTTTCACACTATGACCATTTTTTTCTTCACTCATAAAATATTACAAGCAACAAAACTCTTTAAATAATGAAATATTATAGCAATGGAACAGAGTTACTCCGTATAAAGAAATGAGTAGAGTTTGGGCCATAAACGTGATAATTATTACAGTCAGAATTTCCTCTGTCATATTTATATTTTTTCCCTATTTTAATCCAATATTGCAAAAATCTGACTGATAAGAACTCTAAATTATTTATAGCCTCAGGTTACTTTTGTTACCCTCATTCTCATGGTATCGATATTATATGGGGTCAATGATCAAATTATTGAGATATGTTGACTGCAGTGGTTTTTGTTCATGTTTTGAATTTCTTTATTTCATAGCTTTCATTTATTTGAAATAATTTATGAGCTTAAACACATCTAAAATTTATTTGCAATATGATGTCTTAAAATACATGTAACCTTTACTTTGTGATTCATATTTCAAGAAATAAAAATTTTGACAAAATTGAAAAATTAAAAATTTAGTCCGAATTTCCTCTGCATAGCCATGCAATGCGTCTGGTCCCTGTATATTTTCTTCAAGTACTTACATATTAAATTTAAAATTGATATTTAGATGAAATTTGGTTATTTTATTCATTGAAAACAATTTTTGATTTAATATATTATACTTTATAAAATTTCCTCTCGGGTTTCTGAAACCTGAGTAAACGTTATCCTTAAACTAGTAGCTCTCTTTCTAAGGTGGAAATTCGTCAAAATCAAATGAAATTTCTAATTTTGGCATTATTAGCAACGGTGCCGAGTTCACTAATATTGGATATTGCTTAAAATTTATTGTTTTATTTGTAATAGTTTCTTTAGTGAGCATATTAAAATCGCTAAAATTACATCTTGCGAAGAAGAAAATACCAGTTTTTAAGGACAAATCGCTAAATTTGTGTCAAAATTGGTGTAAAATTTCCACTAATACGGTATCTTTGATATTCCCAACAACCAAAATGAATTTGAATTACATAAACCATATTTGGGAGTCCAAAACTTCAAAAAAAAACTTTACAAAAGAAGTTACATAGCGGGTTTCAGTTAACGTTCTACCAAACCTCTTTCTTTCATCCCCACTAAAACATTAGCAGAAGTGAAAGTGAAAGAGAAACTTCGGGAATACTGTGCAACAATATTCGAGAATTATCAACATATACATTTACAATTTCAACTTTATAATTATACAACAATTACACACGATAAATTAAAGGTCATTTTTTATATATATACTGTATATAAAATTGAAAGCTGCTTATCCAATAAAAATTGAACTCGCGAATTTGCTTTCCTTGGCAGTGGTAATTTCCAAAATTATTTTGTTAAAAAGCATTTTGAAAGAAGCTGATATTAAAAATATGCTTGAGTCTCTGATTGGTAATATAAGGATATGGAAATAACGAACAGTATTCAATCTCAACGTCCATTAAACAAATATACAAAACAAGAGCAGAGCAAACACGGACCTCCGAAACATCAGAGGTGGGATCAGGTGCCATGGAGGAGTGAGCATCCCCTGCTGACCGGTCACACCCGCCGTGTGCTCATTGTCATAATCAGGAAATAACGGAAAAAATCCGTAGTCAATTCAGTGTATAAATAATGGACTAACAATTGGTATGAAAAACGTCAGTCAGCATTTCATTCAATGATAAATTGTATTTGCTGACAAGGTCATTGTATCGACCATAGAATTTACGAAATGATGACTTTAAACGAGACTGTTGATATTCTTGTTTCATCAACTTGCTTGTCAATAATTTACCTCGTTTAAGAAATTGTTCATACGTAGAGCATGCTCTTGCGTATCGAATCAACTGAGATATAAATACTCCGTATGCAGGTGATGAAGGTATATTGCTGCATAAGTAAGGGAAGTTGACGATAGAAAAGTTAAAGTCATCACGTTTATCATATAGCTTGGTTGTTAGATTACCATTTGTGTCTTTTTCAAGTAAAATATCCAAGTATGAAGCAGATGTGTTGGACTCTGTGGTATCTTTTATCTCAAGCTCACCAGGATATATCGTGTCGACGTAGGAATGGAAATTATCATTATTAATTGACAATACGTCGTCGATATATCTAAATGTCGAGTTGAAGGCCACAGCAAGTGTTTTTTTCTTTTCACGCAAAAGATTTTGCATAAATTCTGCTTCATATGAATATCTATGTGGTTTTTTCAGCTCACTTGAGCTGAAAGCTCAAGTGAGCTTTTCTGATAACATTTTATTCGGCGTTCGTCTATCCGTCTGTCTGTCTAGCCGTCCATTTGTCTGTAATTTTTTCAATTTTCATTTTCTTCTCAAGAACTACTGGGCCAATTTCAAACAAACTTGCCACAAAGTATCCTTGGGTAAAGGGGATTCAAGTTTTTTTAAATGAAGGGCAGCGCTTTCATGCAATGGGAGATAATTTGAAATAGTGAAAATTTGGTCTCCTGCTTTAAAGAACCGCTGTGCCAGGAAAGATGGAACTTATGGGAAACACCCTCAGGTAGTGTGGATTCAAGTTTGTTCAAATCATGACCACCATGGGTTGAACGGAGGTACGTCCAGTACACGATCTTTTTTTCCGATATTGTCGACATCGCTGTAAAAATACCAGTCCTCTTAATTTCATAACATATTCAACATGAAAATAATACATTGTTTATCTCTCTCTATATTCGTTGTTTAACAATATAACGTCAACATCTTGTTAACCTTGTCTTCCCTTTTTCTGTTGTTTACATCATTCACATCGTCGACTTCGCAATGTTGGTCGATATCGAGTCGACGTCGTGTCAACATTGCTCTTCTTATTTTTCTTGTTTACATTGTTCACATCGTCGATATCCTTATGTTGGTCGGTAATTGAGTTGATGTTTTGTGAACATTGCATTCTCATTATTTTTTTGTTTATATAATTAGTATCTGTGTTGGCCAATATCGAGTCTTTAATTCATCATGTCAACATTAAGTTTCTTTTTTTGATTTTTTTTATCTTGGTAAAATAATGGACAACGCATTTAACGCATAAAATCAAGTAGAGTTCATATTGATACATATAAGGCAATATATTCTGTTTACTTTTTGCAAATCATCACCAGGGCAATCTTTGACTCTTATGAGTCCACATCAAGTGTACATCAAGGATGAAGCATGTCTGTTACATTCTGAAAATAAACTAAAAAAAACTTTTTTCAGACCTTGGAAACTGTACAGTACATGCAAAATAGTTTTAACATTCATTACATTACGTTGTCAATATACAATGTAGAAATAAAAGCAACGTAGACAATGTAAACACGATATCTTATCAACAGTGTTTACGTTGCGATGTCGACAATATCTAATTGATTACAGGAACTGGACATGAATGGTTGGGCGGGGTCACAATGGCCGACAAACGTTTTATATAGAGATATATAGGAAGAATCTTTAAAAATCTTCTCAAGAATAACAAAGCCATGATAGTTCATATTTATATGGAAACATTCTTAGGTAGTGTAGATTCAAGTTTGTTCAAATCATGGCCCCCAGTGTTTGGGAGGGGCCAAAATGGCCGACCAAAGTTTAACTAGAAATACGTTGGAAAATTCTTTAAAAATCTTCTCAAGAATAACAAAGCCATGCTGGATCATATTTATATGGAAACATTCTTAGGTAGTGTAGATTCAAGTTTGTTCAAATCATGACCCCCAGTGTTTGGGAGGGGCCAAAATGGCCGACCAAAGTTTAACTAGAAATACGTTGGAAAATTCTTTAAAAATCTTCTCAAGAATAACAAAGCCATGCTGGATCATATTTATATGGAAGCATCGTCAGGTAGTGTGGCTTCAAGTTTGTTCAAATCATGATCCCCGGGGTTTGGGCGGGGCCACAATGGCCGACCAATGTTTTACATAGAAATATAGAGGAAAAATCTTTAAAAATCTTCTTCTCAAGATTGACAAAGCCATGATTGATCATATTGATATGGAAGCATCCTCAGGTAGTGTAGATTCAAATTTATCAAATCATGCCCCCCCCCCCGGGGTTTGGCGGGGCCATAATGGCCGACCAAAGTTTTACATAGAAATGTATAGGAAAATTCTTTAAAAATCTTCTCAAGAATAGCAAAGCCATGATTGGTCATATTTATATAGAAGCATTCTCATGTAGTGTGGATTCAAGTTTGTGCAAATCATACCCTCTCCCCTTCAAGGAATGTTTGGGACAACTATTGGGTTCAAACTTTTCATAATAAATTACTTTCTGCTTTTATGCTAGTCACAGTGCTCAGGTGAGCAATGTGGCCCATGGGCCTCTTGCTGGCGTTCAAAATCTTATATGTGGAAAAAAGAACACAAAAGAAAAAAAAAATCCTGCTTGTTGGCTTTCACCTCGACATTTAGGACAGAAGATACACTTTTGTAAAAAAAAAAAATGAAACTTACAACTTGAGTCACACTTTGATGAGAAAAATGAATAGCTTTAACCACGTAGTTTTTATTTTTTTCTATTAAAATTTTCACTTAAACGGGATTTGAAGTTAAAAATATTTGTATAGATTAATAAGGATGGTTTCAGAGAGGCAGAATTTTGAACATCGTACAAGGTTTACAATTTCTTTATATTCTTGAAATTTATTATTTGCATCAATTTCAATGACATTAGACCAGAGATATATAACAATCAAGGCATCCATTTTTTGTTTCTATCATCTGTCCTTAAGATATATCAACGACGTATTGATTATTTCCATTCTTATGTCGATAGTGGTGCAGTGGTTAAAGCATCTGCTCTAGAGTAACGAAATAAGTAGTTGATCAATGCGTTGCGGATTCGAACCTCACTGTTGGATTTGCAGACCGGTCCTTCGAATGAGACCGTATAAACCGAGGTTCCGTGTTGCAGGAGGTGCTGGCAAGAAAAAAAGTGCCGAGCATAGGACAAAATTTGTAGCTCTCCATCGGCATGTGGTGGCGTCTCCAACTGAGTGAAAAATTCTCGAGAGGGACGTTAAACAACATGCAATCAATCTTTCAATCTTATGTCGATATCAGTTTCTACGATACATCAACACCAGGGTATACTCTTCGCATTCGTTACACCTGACTGCTTTATTGACACGGGTATCGGCTTGGAAAAGCGACCCGTATTCGTGCTGTTTGTCTTGAATTATCTTTGTTTTACATTTTATTGCAGGTATGCATATTTTTGTGTTTGTTTGCATACTGCGTGCCCTGTGCAACTGTTGTAATTGTCTTTGGTTTCTTACTGTCCTGCATTAGAAGAAATACACATTTTTTGTCGCTATTGAATATATACTGTATAGCATACGTCCATGTACACTGGTACCATTTATTGCACTGAACAGTTACTAATTAAGTGATCGTCTCTTTTTATAGAGATCTGAAGATATAGCGAGAGCTCGAACAAATATGGCGAAAAAATTCTTTTTACGAATCGTGTTCAGCTTTAAATGCTTTAATTGAGATTGTAGATATTCTTGTTTCATCAACTTGTTTGTCTTCAAAAGTCAAAAAATATCACAGATTTAATGAAACAACATTAATGATACACTTAATGGATTAATCATAGGCTTTAAACAAAAAGAATTTCATATACACTTTTACACAGATTGTTTTTATTATTTTTTTTAAATGAAACAAAATTACATTAATATACACGTAATTCATCTACTTTTTCATAAAGATTAATATTTTATTTGTCCCGTGGGGATCCAGGTTATAATAGGTCCTCAGTACCCCCTTGCTTGTCGTAAAAGGCGACTAAATGGGGTAGTCCTTCGGATGAGACCGTATAAACCGAGGCCCCGTGTCACAGCAGGTGTGGCACGATAAAGATTCCTCTCTGCTCATAGGCCGTAAGTGCCGAGCATAGGCCCAAATTTGCAGCCCTTCACTGGCAATGGTGACGTCTCCAAATCAGTAAAATATATTGAAGATGGACGTTAAACAGTTTATAATTAATCAATCATTTCATGCAAGGCTTCCTGCGATTTATTTTGACTGTTAAACAAATAAATGGCAAAGATTTGTGTGAAGACATTCTGTATTTTAGAATTAATTATTTATAACAATAGATATGTAACAGAATACTTAATAAGAATTGTTTAAGTATGTTTTATAGAATACATTTTTTTTTAAAAATTGCATTTATTTAATTTTAGATTTGTAGACCTAAATCCATTTCACTGTGACTGTTTACTGGAAGGCTTTGTACAATATATCAAAGAATTTCAACTTAATTCAACTAATTCCATAGACACTCCAAAATGTGCCACGCCAATTAAACAAACAGGGATGGGGTTGAAAGACATTTCTCCAACAGATTTGTCCTGTGAAAAATCAAGTATTATTTATTTTTTTCTTTTATCTCTTACAGTTAAAACCTTTTCATTCAGAATGATATTGTAAATTTAAAGAATCTACATGTATTCACATTGTTTAAAATCAGGCAAAGGTTTTGAAACCAGTATCTTTTGGGTTTTGCTTCCTTTTTTGAATATACTATTTCAATTTTCATCCTTTTGATTTAAAACGCTTAAAAGATTTATGACTCTTAACTAACAATTAACCCCAAACTATGAAAAATGGCATAATATTCAAGCACACTTACCTAACATTTTCATGTAAAATATGTTGAAAAATTTAATGCTACTATAGAAATAATATATCTAATTATTGTAAATGTGTAATACTGTAAACCAACTTTTATTCGCGACGAGTTTATTTCGCGATTTACCGTGTGTAAACTAGTTCGCGACGATTAATTTTCGCGATCAAGTCGTTTTTGGAACTGTTTAAATAGAAAAAGAGACTTTAAGGACCCGTTCGCGGCGAGAAATATTCGCGATGACGAGGCTCTCGCGAACCTCGCGAAAATTTCTCGCACGCGAATAAAAGTTGGTGTACAGTATTTACATGTACATGTCAGTTTGTTTTCAAAGTCGGGAGTCATCGAAATGTATAATTGTGTCATGGTTTAATAGAAGCAAGGTTTCTTTTAACAACTTATATTCCTTAATGATTCCCAGCTTATATTAAGACTATAAAGTCCAACATTTACATTTCATATTCAAGGCTGTATCCACTGTACGAATTATAACAGTGAATGTTCCTACTGAAAACCTAATGTGTTTTTTATTCGGATTTTAATTTTAAATTAAGATGACATGAAGATTGTTTGACCGTGTTCATACATCTTTTATTTAACAACCATTCTAAGAGTATTGCAAATCGACCTTGCAAGCCAGTGTCATGTTCTGAACGCATTTAAAGCTTCGGGAAGCCTTAACATAGCTGTTTATGGTTTGTCAACATAAAGCTATCCTGCAAGTTTCATATCAAATATGTTTCACTTAACAATCTCATATAAATATTCATTTGATTTATAGCATCACATACCAGATTGTGAAACAAATTAAAAATGACATAATTCCGTCGAAAATAAAAGAAAAGGTAGAATGAAATGCAGACCTGATCTGTAACACTCATATACTAAAACTCAACTCAATATCTGCAAGAAATACAGAAAACCAAATGGGACAGGCAGACAGACAGACAGACAGATTGATTAGCAGACTCAAAAGAAACATAGTCCCCTCCAGTTTCAGCGGAAGGGGGCTAATAAAGACCTCTTTTAATAAAGACATTAAGATTAGATGTGCAAATAAAAAATCTACAAAACAAATCTACTTAAAGTTCAAAACATTTTTGACGTTAACGGTTAAGTTGAAAAGATTAAGAGGCAGTCCACCGAAAAACCAGGCAATATATGGCACGTCGCATGTCATGGATTTTAATTATTTTTTGCATGTAAACTTAGTTTAGTAATTGTTTACACAGGACAACATTAAAAAATTTTTAGTGGTCCTCTAGTCCTATTTTTGGTAATGCCTAATTTTAAGTGCAAAAAGGTCAACTTGAGGGTAAAAAAAATGCTACGTTTTTATTTTTTTTTTTATATGTAACAGATACTCAAAAGCTGGATGTGTCAATCAATATTGTTAATAGCATAGACTCTTATCTTTTATTTTATAATGAATAAGACTCCAAATTATATTTCTTTAGAAAAAAATATATGTGGTCCAAAATTGAATTTAACAAGTTACTTTTTGAATTCAGTATCCAATTTTCGATACGTTATAAAATCCAATACATTACTATGACATAATTTTTTCCTCATGTTATAATGAATTAAAAGTACAAACTTTTGATTCATTTAATAAAATTGGTGGGAACAGGTATATTGAGAGAAATAAAAGGAGTCAAATTTACCTATTATTTATGATTTTCCCCTGATTGAACCGATCCCGATCGGATTTATATAAAGAAGAAAATACTATAATTGTTTCGTTAAATTTGGCTCTTTTGTTGCAATGTTGTTTAAGAATTACTTTATTTATTATTTTACATATTATATAGGTGGCAGGTGCCTTTAATTTGATAAATTTATTAATTTTGCATTATTTTCAATCGGGATCGGTTTTATTTCAATCGGGGTCGGTTTTTATTAGAAATATTTCCTCTATTTGTTTCTTCATTATAATTTATCAGAACATTATGCTTCTCTTTTACTTCTTTTCAATCATTTTTCTGTTTTTAAATGACTGTAACAATACATTCAATGTATATATCATTTAAATTACTAATGTCTTTTACGTACATGAAGATCACATGTAAAAACATGTTTGATTTCCTGATACTCGGTATTTCAAAAAATGTATTTGTACATGCATCATGCAACAATTGAGAGCAGACAGCTTTCTACATATAATTTCATTATTTATCTTATCTTATTTCCAAGCCAAATTTCTTTTTCTATTTTCTCAGGAATTAAAGAGTTAAATTCTATCAGTGACGAAATTAATTAAACTTGGTTAAATACAGAAAATATTTTATACGTACAGTCTCGACTTTATCCAAGTTTTTTTTTACCGGTCATCTGTACAGCCTTTTCCCTATATTTTCCTCTTTTACAGATTTTATATAGATAAGAAAATAACTATTTAATTGTGACGCAATATTAGTCAGGTGTATGACGTCACTGATACATCAATGGAAACGTGATTTCGACCCGAATAATATAGCCAATTTTTATTTAAATATTACGTTTGGAGGTGAAAATGAATTATATTTTGAAAATAAATAAGTTCTTTTTTTCTTTAATAATTTTCTTTAGTGTATCGATTCTAAATATTTCACTAGGATTCCGATAAAAAGGTGTTTAGCAAATTTACCGATGCCACGGGAGATAACTCTTGTATCACAAAATTTCACAAAAACGTCTATATATTTTGCCAGAAAACTACTATCAAAATTGTTTTTCCCACCGATTATATTTTGTGAACAAAAAAAATGAAATATTTCTAGATTTAGTTAAGTGTGAATGATAGTTCTGATAAAAATTTATTAGAAATTTCAGTTCTCTGTTTCTGACCTACATTCAATGGTTTATATACGGGAATTCAAAAACACAAAACACAGGGATATTTTACTAAATAAGCCATTTTCAAACAAATCTTCAATCACATTATTCCTTTTGGACTACATTGATATTATTTTTAATAAAATATCAAATATTCCCCACATTCGATGTGCCACCTATTAATACAATACTGCCTGGTTTTTCGGTGGACTGCCTCTTAACACTTACCAAATCAAATCCTGAAAAAATGTTTTGATAATTTTCAGAACATTTAAGCCAAGATAATGCATCTACACCATTGAGAACTTATCATACTATGTATGTCAGATGGTTGATTATTGTTTCATATATTTAATAAAAATAAATGCGAGAATAAATATTTGCAGAACAAATACTTAGGTGAAATTACGTGTGAATAGAGAATTCAAAGTTATTAAAGGAGTTTTCCTGGATCCTGACCTCGGTGTTTTTATGCCAACAGGTAAATAACGATAAATGTGTCTGTTTATTAAAATCCTAAAATACTCAGCTATGTTGAGGACCAATATGGAAAATGAGACATTTGCACCGTTTTAATATGTATTACTTCTTTTAAAAAATTGTAACAAAGCAACTGAATACTTGAAGAAAATGTAATATTGCTATCAATAATGGATAGGACTAGGCCGTAGTTATTACCAGTTATATCGCACGTATCAGCTGTTTGTCATGTGACTTGTATAAAAATAGAATTGTTACATGTAAGCTGAATGTAGAAAATGGGGATAGTGCAAGGGCATTCGCTTGTTTTTCAAGAAAAAATTACGCATTAAAGCTACACATTAAAAGAGGTTTATTTCCTCTACCCAAAAAGTGCTGGGAGCTAGTCAGTGCTGTTTGCGAAGTACTTAAAATATTGCTGAAAATGCTTTTAATAGCTTAAAATTTCCACTTTGCTTAAATTCTGTTATAAATAAAATTAATATTATGCAGACCAGGATCAGCTTCCAGCACTTTTCAAAATATACACTATATAAGCAATAAATATTCCAAATTTCAGCCCAAACAAAATATTCTATGCCCTTGCACTTTTGATGCAAATCACGAATACGCTCATCGTTTTAGCGATATTCTCTTCATTCCTTATCCCTGTGCAGCTTCAAGGCTACTAGAAAAATTCATAATTTATACACATTATATTTAATAATTTATTTTCTTTTAGTTTTAATGATTAGGTCTAAAAATTAGCAATGGTATCACATTTATTTAAGTATTCTTGTAATTATTAAACCAGTGAATCTAGTCCTCTGGATCACCTGTAATGCGTCATGCCAAGGCTGATGACGTCATATTTGATGAAAGACTTTCTTCTATTACTCGACTGTATTGCTATCAAGCATTGTGATTTTACAAGATTTTATAAATAATCAATAAAATAAATAAATTCAAGTTGTTATTTACGCATGATCATGTCGTTAATTAATTTTTGTGGCTTGTTAAATTTCAACGACGTCACAATTTAACTTCCAATACGATGTACAAGGAATGTGAACTCTGACCTTCCTTAACATAGCTGAGTAATATGAATATGAATATGAATTCTAATACGTCAAACTTAGCAAGATTTTCTATATCAAGGCAAATACTTGCATTATCTTAATTTTTACGAAGGGCTTAATATAAATTTCAAATTAAATTGTAAAGCTAATTGCTTTCCTATTTCCTTTTTTGTACTTAAAGGATAATTGTATTTAAACATAATAATAAAATATTAGGAGAAATTATATTACTAATCTTAACTTTGGTTGGGTGCCGAAATAAATAAAACAAACATTGGACCCAATTAACGTTAAGGATTTCTCTCTTATTAGGTTTTATGGTAGGATCACTATGTACAGGTCGTTGACAGTGATTGAGTCTCTTAACAAAAGACATGAGAAAATGAAAGGAGAAAAAGGAGTGAAAATGACAGAAAGATTTTCTTGATGATTATGTATGAAATTCAAGTATTGTGCATGATTTTTTTTTTGTTTTGGAAAGTATGAGGGGGTAGGGTTAGCGAGAGCAGCACATTGTTGATTTATATCATATTGTTTATCTCAAGTTTGATTTTACCTTAACTGTTCAACGTTTTAATAATTAAGCTTTGAGAAAAGTTTTAGCATTCAAAATTACTTTCATTTCAATTTCACGCTTTATTTTGAATGTCCTTAAAACATAGTCATTTTGGGAGAGTACTTTTACTTCCTTGTACATGTGAAATAAAATGTTTATAGTAATTTCTCATAATATCGGTTTTTATCGGCACCAATAGCTTTGAATAAATGACAAAAATTGAAATTTATAGCTTTAAACAGATCAATTGCCAATCCTAGTCGTTAAAATATATTGTTTTCCACTTAAATCCACTATAGATGAACAATTGAACCATAATTTATTTGCGTTTATAGCATAGTTATATTTGGTATGTGTCACGAGTAAATCATCTTCCGAATATGTTTGTTTTATTATTAACCTATGCTGATTGCTAGATTCAATTTCTAAAAACATCCACTTTCGTATAAATCATTCCTTTTGGATATTTCCCTTCCTTAACTCTGAATGAACTTTTGCGATTTTCATTTATAAAACATCTTTTCATTCAGCTTTATGTTAATAATTCATATTCATTTCAAAATCACATTTAAGGTGAAATATCCCTCTGCTAAGAGAGATTATTTGCCAAGGAAAAATTCATTTATTTTTTTCAGATTTGATATATCATACAAATGTCAATTTGTAGTTTCTATTGCCAATATTTTCATTAATTACTTATAATATTTATAATCAGTTCCTTTAATCTGTAAAAATTTGTTAATACCATTAGGGCGGAATGACTTCAATCTGTGCATCCAGAACTTTTCTTTGCTTTTCCTCTGAGCATCTGTCCATCTTGGGTTATGGTCAATCACCACTACTGTCATGTCCTCCCATTTGTGACCCTCAAGGTTGAAATGTTCCCCAACGGGTTCATTGAGTTTTTTGGTCCTAATGGTCGAACGGTGGTTATTGACTCTCCTGCGGAGATCTCCTGTTTCACCAATATACTGTTTGGAGCAAACTTTGCAACTGATGAGATAAATGCAGTTGTCAGCATGACAGGACAAATTTCCTAGTATTTTGTAGCTACGGCCTGTAACAGGGCTGTTAAAACTGTCTGTGTCAGTGCTGTGCTTACAAAGAAGACATCTCCTGTCAGAGCAAGTTTTAAAGCCCATGTTAGGTAATGGGTTGTCCAGTCTGGTTCTTACTACCATGTCCTTTAGGTTCCTTGGGCGTCTGTATGCAGCCAATGGGGGTTCCTTAAAGACCTCTGCCATCCGTTTGTTTGAATGGAGAATTGGTAGGTTCTTTTGAAGGATACCGCTAAGGTTCTTAAGGATGGGATGGTATGTGGTTACCAGAGGGACCCTGTCGCTATTGTCTTTTTCCTTGTAGCGTAATAGGTTTTGCCTGTCATGTTCCGCCATCTCATCAATAGCTGTTTGTACGGTGCGGGCATTGTAGCCTCTTTAGCATAAGTGGGACTTAAGAAGACCACTTTGCTCCTGATATAAGGCAGGGGACGAACAGATGCGTCGAATTCTGGTGGCTAGACCCTTAGGCACTCCCTTGAAAGTGTGTGGGGGATGACAGCTAGTGGGCATAAGATATGCTGTCATCCCCCACACACTTTCAAGGGAGTGCCTAAGGGTCTAGCCACCAGAATTCGACGCATCTGTTCGTCCCCTGCCTTATATCAGGAGCAAAGTCAATAACCACCGTTCGACCATTAGGACCAAAAAACTCAATGAACCCGTTGGGGAACATTTCAACCTTGAGGGTCACAAATGGGAGGACATGACAGTAGTGGTGATTGACCATAACCCAAGATGGACAGATGCTCAGAGGAAAAGCAAAGAAAAGTTCTGGATGCACAGATTGAAGTCATTCCGCCCTAATGGTATTAACAAATTGAATGACTTCACCAGAATGAACGTAAACTAAACCCAATTCCTGATCATACTAAACAAGATTATTCTCTCAATTTAGTGTAAACTCTACAGTTAATTTAAGTCACCAACTCTCGAACAACCCACATAACTATGTATTGCTTACGCCTTTGTTTTTTCCCGATAATAAGTCCTTAAATATTTCAAAATTTATAATTGATCATAATTCATATGTTTAAATATCCCTACTATATGATTTTTCTTTCATTATTCTTTATTAAGTAAAGTTACGCCATTTTGAGAGAATGAAACAATGTACGATTTACTGATTGCCGTAATTAATTAGCATAATTAATTCTTTCAATTATGTAAATCGCACTTCACCCGAGTATACCCGATAGACCGGACGCATTTCATAGCGGTCCGGATTTCTTTCTTTGTTAGTGTTCTTAAAAATTTCCGATTCAACATGTAATTAAGTATGTAAATATCTAGTGTTTAGTAGTTTAGTAGTAGTGCTAGTTGTTTTTGTTTCTCTTTTTCCTTTGTTCTTATGACTTTTTAACTTTTTTCTTTGTCCTGAGGAAGGGACAGGGCGTCCCGAAAATTTGACAATTTTTATTGTTCGTGTCGTTGGTCATTTTTAGTGCTTTATATAAATTTCCATCCGTGACCTTGTATCTACTTGAGTAGATCCGACATTTAGGATATACAGTGTTGTTGGTTTTTAAGTGCTTTTTATATATATATATATATATATATATATATATATATATATATATATATATATATATATATATATATATATATATATATATATATATATATATATATATCTGAAAAAGTAATCAAAGCTTATACCTCAAACTATTTTTGAATCCAATGCTATTGTTGTTGATGAAAATCAATGTTGTGATTTTGAAAAATAAATTGGTGAAATTTGGAGCAGAGGCGTGTTTGAAATTCAATTACGGTATCTGCATTTATTTCACAATTCAATTTATTACACCAAGATTTGCTTTCCACACTAAATAGAAACGATCGATCAAATCAATCATTTTATTTGTTTTAAATTTAAGTGTAATATTATGACAAGAGAGATAACTGCAAATAAATATAACGTGAAATACAGAATATTTAAAATGATTATCATAGATTTAAACAATCAAGTGTGCACTCTTTATTTGAGGAGAATGGTTAAAAACACTTTTTCTTGTGTTTTTGAAGATAATCCCTTTCCAAAATACTATACTTTCTTCAATATCATATATTCAAAACGTTACAAATATTTTCATTTTTTTTCAATTTTTTACTCAACATGAAAGTTAATGATTAAGCAAAGCTTCATTTATTATTTCTTTATAGAAAAAAAAATTATTTAATCAAAATAGATCACCAAATTTCCTCTGTGAAGTACAACACAATAAAACACATTTGATGAAAAACTAACGATAAATGTTCACTTGGACAGAAGAACAAAATTAACAGTTATACACCTTCCTAATAAGAGTCAATTTCCGAAAACAGTGAGTGCATAATTCTTTTAACAAGGTCGAGTCTAATAATTTCTGCCTTAGGGATTTTGATAATTTTTTGATAATTAATTTTTACTGTTATATTTATTGTTTTAGGATTAAAAAATCGAATGTTTACCACCCCGATTTCTTAATGGGCCATCTTAAATGCTGTCAAACTTTACTATTGGACCCTATGGGAATTGGTTTGAAAATCGCCAAATTATTACATTTTTTCCATATTTTTTGTACTTCTGCCCTAGGGATTTCTTTTTCATTCAAGGAAATGAAAGTAAAATGTAAAAAGTCACCAAATTGTGAAATTTCAAAAAAGTTCATTTCGATTGGTCTAGGTAGTAATTACTAAATTTATTTTTTCGAAGCCAAATACCTCTAATATTGCCATATTACGGTATAAATACATATCTTTGCTGATGAATCATCGGTGCATACAATTTTTTTCGGCATAAATAGCATTTTTTAAATTGCTAGTATGTTTCTTGGGAAGTTATGTCATCAGTTTGTAGTATAATATTCATGGACGTCTTGAACATACAAGCGAGTCATGCGTCATTCTTCAGCGTCATGCATTGCTTACAAAATCCAACAATGGTGACGTTGTTAGAGCCATCTCAACGTTCTTTTTCCAAACATTGAGGTAAAATCACATTTCTAGATCAGTAAGAGTTACAAATAATGTTAAGTTTGTATTAAAATTAAAATAATTTTCAAAGATGTACTTTCACACAAATGACTGCATGAAATTTAAAAGCTGCGCAAAGTGATGCGCACTCGAATTAGACTCGGCCTCGTTAATTCAAAAATGACTATTATCCAACAACTCTCCATACTGTGTGTGGCCGCCCCGTGCCTGAATAGCTCTACATCGCTTGGGGGAAATGCGTCAACGGATGGTCCTTCGGGTAATCCGATCTCTTTCCTCTAACAGAACAACTTCAAGTTCAACGTATTGCATGGAGCAGATCCCGTTGCTGAATTTTCCTTCTAGGAACATCCCAGACATGTTCAATAGGATTGAAGTCTGCTGACTTCGAAGACACTTAGAGATAATTTCTGTCTCAAGGCACTGGTTCACGATTTTTGCTTTCTGTGACCTGGCGTTATCATCCATCAAAAGAAGTACCGGTATGTTCCTATTGGCCCGGTAAATTTTCTCACGATTGGCTGATGAATCTCATCTCTATACCTGATACTGCTCAGTGCTCCATTTCTGATGATGTAGAACTCCGTGTCCCCCAGAACAAAAATGCCTTCCCACACCATAAAAGAACTTCCACCAAAGCGATCATGTTGAGCCAAACAGGTCACTGAAAGCGCTTATTCTTCTGCCTGCACACTTGTCGCGTTCCATCATTAAAATCCACACTATTCATCTGTAAAAAGCATGGAACCCAAGTGACGGATATGCATATCTACAATGCATAATCTCTTGCACACTCTTGTCTCCTCATTCTGTGTTCTGCCGTCAAAACTGGGAGAGTGACAGGTCATCTTGCTTTCGGGTTAGCTTAATAAACCCTATTCCTGCAAGTTTGATTAGAGAAGCCCATGTGCCCCTGTTTGAAGCAACAGCCGATCGCGAGTTAAATCGGGTTTGGTTTGCTTGCAGTACATGCTGGCTGTACTGCCGTTTTACATCGTGGTCTTCCACTATGATGCATTTTTGGACTGATTCTGTATTCTGAAATTTCTGTCACATCCGACGAATGACGCTTTGTGACTTATTTATCAATTTACTGACCTCTATGACATTCCAGTTTGTAGCATCCCTGTGGCCTTAACGGCTTCCTATACATTAAGACGTCTTCTATGAGGCATCATTTGTAATTCATTTGTGTTTAAAAGATATTTAAGTGTCATTTTTATTTATTGTCAGCATGAAGTATTGACAGTAGTTCGTAGTATCATGCTTGCCCGTTTTACTCTGCAAAGCTGACTAAGGTTAAAACATTTTCAATTGCATTCGAACTCGAAGACTGAAAAATCTATCAGGTGAAGTAGACAACATTTGTAGTTTTGGTTAAACATTCACATCTCTTTATAATACATTTCAGAACTAAAGTTTTTTTAATTCAACTTTATTAGGTCCTTATGATACCCTTAACTTTTTTTAGTTAATTTTACTTAAATATATAAAATGAAATATCTCCTCTACTTATTTTGGTTTCAAAAGACAGGGACATCATACACCATAAATATACATGCACCGTTTTGTAAAATTCTTTTTCTTGAAGCAGATATGAGACTTTTCTGTTGTTTTATACTAGGTTTTATAGTTGCGATTTACAGTCCGAAGACTGCCCAAAGCACGAGTACTTCTTATCGGACGTGTGCCACGGAATCTATGTACTACAGTTCCACAAAACTATCTGCAAAATACATGCGAACTGTAAGTAGTGCATTATGATAACGATATTTATATTCAGGTCAGAAACAATTCAGATATAATTCTGAATAGTTGTTTTCCTACAAGCTTCTTTGAGAATTTTTTTTTTTCATTTCGGGAGGCCAATACTTGCCAATTTTAGACTACAAATTTAGAAGGGTACTTGGTGCCAATGGCTATGGGATCATTTTTTTTTCTTGCCAAAAGGACCTTTAAAAGCAAAACGCAAAAGGATTCGAACCCAGAGTGTCAAGAACCTCTCTTTACTTCGCGGTTCTGGAACAAAGAGATAACCATTATACCATGGGAGCGACATACATGTACGTTAATAGAATGAAAAAAAAACCCTATTAACTGTATATCTAGAACGCAGTTTTTTAATTTCAAATATATATTTTGAAAGTAAAGGATTACGAATTATTGAATTTAAGCTCATTGCAAAACAGACAAACGGATTTTTAAAGGAAGGCTAAACAACCAAGTTATACATAATTAAATTCAACTAAATTTTAAATTGTAATTAATTTAGACGTTATTTTAAAATATTTTCAAAATATTTATTTCTCTATAATTATAATTTGCAAATTTTAAAATAAATTTCTATTAATTTCTTTCTTGAATAGGATCTTGCATATTTTTTTTTATAACGCTAGTTTGATTTCTGTCTTCCCTCTAGACAGTGGGTTAAATACATTTCGCAAAATACCATGTGCTTTTTCTTCAATTCCAAAAAACTGTTGTCTTTGTCATGTTTGTAGAATGTATTTTTTAAAAACAAATATGTTTGTTTTGTTCTTAGTTTCTTTAAATAGATAAAGGAACTTGACTGTAAATAAAATATCACGGATTACAATGAAAGGATTTGCTAACCTGACTAACATCGTATTTTGAGGTTGCGCCGCTTCATACTATTGATTACGAAAAAATGGTTTTGTATTATTTTGCTTTCTAGTCCAAATTTGTATTTTTCTAATAACTTGGCTTAAGTTTCTTGGATTGGCGTAAATTGTTTGGACGCCTCCAAGGATTTACTCATTTATGTTATATTTGATGAATATTTACATGTACTCTGATATGTTCACTGCATGTAAATTTCTAGTCAGTCTCAGGGGGATCACACTTGTACCTTTCAACTATGTACATGTAACCTGTATTGTTTAATATTAGGTAATCCCCTTAATGATTTGATATACATTTTACTTAATGTCATTGAATTAAATGACATATTCGACAAAACTGCATATCTGTGTTTGGTTATTTTTCACTGCACTATCAGGCTGATATTTCTCATAGGAGGCATAAAACAATATTATCACAGATAATTCAATTGATGCCGCTATGAGAAATCTGTGATATTTTACACCTTAGGATAATTCCGCATATCCCTGCGCAGTCTGCAGGATTTGCGCCTTTATCGCAGACGCAATTATCATATAACCTTTCATTGCCAAATCGCAACCTTTGCTATTATGAAAAGTTATCGTCCTTGATTTTGTTACGCCATTTTTGTTAGCCTGGTAGTGCGTTGAAAAAAAAACCACCACCCACCCTTTTTTTGGGGTATTCAGTTTTTGTATTATTTTGCATTCTAGTCCAAATTTGTATTTTTCTAATAACTTGACCTAGGTTTCTTGGATTGGCACAAATTGTTTGGACGCCTCCAAGGATTTACTCATTTATGTTATATTTGATGCATATTTACATGTTCTCTGATATGTTCACTGCATGAATTTCTAGTCAGTCTCAGGGGGATCACACTTGTACCTTTCACATATGTACATGTAACCTGTATTGTTTAATATTAGGTGATCCCCATAATGATTTGTTATACATTTTATTTTATGTCATTGAATCAAATGACATAATCGACAAAACTGAATAAATGTGTTTGGTTATTTTTCACTGCACTATCAGGCTGATTTTTTCTCTTAGGAGGCATAAATGACAAATATTAAAATTGTATAAACACTTTGCTATGTACCTCAATAGTTTTAAACCAAGAAAGGTAGAACCTTACTCCTCTATGTATTTGTAATTAACAATATCCCATTATAATTAATCTTTAAAAAACATAATATAGCACGTTAAACTTATGATATGATACATTGTTCTCTCACATTGAAGCTAGGTTTCTAAGGCGCATATGTTTTAGCAAAAAATGATGGGTTGCTTATTTTATCAGTAGTACAGTTGTAGTGGACTTTGATGATAAAAACAAAAGAGCGTGAAAAAAGTGACAAATGGAAGTTTTCCTTAAAAAATTATCAGTCTAGACAACTTCTTGTATTCAAAAAGTGGAAAACAAGAAAATCTTTACAGGAATGTTCGTTTTATTAACTGGTAGGGTTTTGAAATAAAATGCAAAATCCTAGCTGAAGACTATTCTAACATATTATAGGACCATTTTGTTTTTACGTCTTGTGGGAAAAGTCGCCTGTGTAGCGCTATGAATAGATCCTGATGTAAGTCGCGGGTTCGAAACCCACTGTGGGACCTCGAGACCGGTCCTTTGGATGAGACCTATAAACTGAGATCCCGTATCGGAATAGGTGCTGACACTAAAAGATCCCTCCTTGCTCAATGACCGTCACCCTTAGTGCCGAGTGTAGGACAAAGTTTGTAGCTCTCCACTGACAAGGGTGTCGTCTCCATACATATGTATGAGTGAAAATTTCTCGAGAGGAACGTTAAACAATATACAATTAATCAATCTTTTGAGAAAATGGAAAATAAAGTCATAAAAAACCTCGTCTGAGTTCATGTTCCTTATCTGTCAATGAAGATCAAAGGTTCTCAAGTAACATTACTATAAACATATAATTTATACATGTACATATAACGCGAAAGTTTTGCAAATTGACGTGTTTATTCGTTCATTCGCAATTTAACGCAAAAGTGGGTATATTTATAAAAGTTTGGCGATATATAACACAAAAGCATTGCATTTATTTGAGCCTACGAAAATCCTATCAGTGGGCTTACGTACATAAATGTACAATCACTATGAAATAATTGTTTTGCAACAAAATAGCTCCGCGTAATTGCGCAAAAATAAAGTTCCCAGAATAACTTGGAATGATTTTCAAGTGGCTTGTCAAGATATTTAAATGATTTTACAATTTAACTAAACTTTTAAAAGCAACGTAAATAAAAAAATAAAGTTCCCACGAATAACTTGAAGTGATTTTCAAGTGTCTTGTCAAGATATATAAATGATTTTACAGTCTTACTAAACATTAAAATGCATCTATACACAACAACCAAACTAAAGCTTTAAGAACCGACGGATGGAGCAAGAATTATCTTCCGTCACAGGTGATGGTTATAAGAAGAACTTAAAAATGTCGATCAAACTTTATAACATACGTAGAATATAATAAGGATGAGAGCAGTCTTTGACAGATTTCAATTGTCTTAATTTTGAACTGAATGAAAAACAACATTAACAAGGAAACCAAATTTAGAAGAACATTTTTAACGGTAACCATAGAAGAATGATCGAATTTATTCTATATTCAGTTTCCCATGAAAAAACTAGATAAATGGGAAAATCCCCTAAACTTTAAGCCCATTTTTAAAAATGTGTTCAAGCGTAGATCTATAGTGATTCATTAATTCTTATGCTAGAACTGGTAAAGACAAATTTTGTCTCGTTAACACAAAATGTTAGGACTGATTGATTGATTGATTGATTGTACATGTGTATTTGGTTTTATGTCCTTTCACCAAAATGAAAACCTCATCATATACCAATGTAGGGCTTCAAACTTTGACCATTACTCATGGCCATTGATCAGTGAGGATTCTTAATCGTGCCAGAAAATACTGCGACATAGGGCTTTAGTCTTTAAGTCTCATACGAAGGCGAAGGAACAGTTGCTACTCATTTTTATCGACTTAGGTCAGTCGCAGCTGAGATACCCTGACAGTGAAGATGTTATGTTAAAATGATTTGATTCTTCTCGTCTACATTCAAAATTTAAATATTCGATTCCTTTAAAACAATGTTATCTTTTACAAAGCAATATGACAGCTATGTTTTATTTTAAATGTAAGTTGAGAGTTTCGATATTAAGCTATTGAACTTAAAAGCAGGAACTTTGGCCAAGAGAGTTTATTTCTAATCAGATTATTTCGAGTGATCTCAGAAGTACACGACATTGATATTATATCGTTAACTTGCACAGATATTACTTAGTACTCATTTTTGCTCGAAGGAAACATGAGAAAGATTTGTTGTTTGATGATGGCTTTTCTAGTAACTATTTACAGCCTTGAAATTGAAAACTGCCCTGAACCGTGTAGATGTTCATCATCGGATTTATGTCAGGGAACATGGGTATCGTGTTATTATAGGGGACTAACTACATTTCCAAAAAAATATCCAGCAAATACATGTGAATTGTAAGTATTAGATATATTATTACCAGAAATTTACATTTGCTAATGTTTTTCTTCATGGAAGGATGTGGAGATAACGAACAATATTCAATCTCAAAGTCCATAACACAATACAAAAAAGGAGTAGAACAAACAAGGACCTCCGAAACATCAGAGGTGGGATCAGGTGCCATGGAGGAGTGAGCATCCCCTGCCGACCGGTCACACCCGCCGTGCGCTCCTTGTCATGATCAGGAAATAACGGAAAAATTCGTCGTCAATTTAGTGTATAAATAATGGACTAACAATTGGTATGAAAAATGTCCGTCAGCATTTGAATCAATGATAAATTGTGTTTGCTGACAAGGTCATTGTCCATAGAACCATAGAACTTACGAAAGGATGACTTTAAACAAGACTGCTGATATTCTTGTTTCATCAGTTTGCTTGTTAATAATTTACCTCGTCTGAGAAATTGTTCATACGTAGAGCATGTTCTTGCGTAATGAATCAATCGAGATATATATACTCCATATGAAGGTGACATAGGTAAGGGAAGTTAACGATAGAAAAGTTAAAGTCATCACGTTTATCATAGAGCTTGAATGTAAGATTACCATTAACGTCTTTTTCAAGTAAAATATCCGAGTATGAAACAGATGTGTCAGACTCTGTGGTATCTTTTATCTCAAGCTCCCCAGAATATATCTTGTCGACGTAGGAATGGATATTACTATTGTTAATTGACAATACCTCGTCTACATATCTAAATGTTGAGCTGAAGGCCACAGCAAGTGTTTTCTTCTTTTCACGTATAAGATTTTGTACAAATTCTGTTTCACATAAATATAAAAATAGGTCTGCTAATAACGGAGCGCAATTTGTACCCATATTAATTCCAATAGATTGTTGGAAGACCTAGTCTCTGGTAACACTATTGAAAGCAATGTATATCTATAACTGTATAAATACAGTCAGGTTCCTCACGTCATAAACGTCCGACCTTCGCCATAAAGGGTCGACGCGAAATCAATGGATTACATACGTGTTGTTAAGTTTGAAAAAAAAACATGTCAAAAGTCATAAATAGGCAAATATAAAGTATGAATAAGTCAAAAATATAAATATAAGTAATAAGGTATCATTTTAACAAATCTATCGGGCTATAAATACGGATTGGTACGAGATCATTTTACCATTAAGCCATTTGGGCTTTATTGAATTTGATCTCGTGACCAACCCGTATTTATAGCCTGATAGATGTTTAAAAATGATACCTTATTTCTCAAATGTTTCCAGAAATTAATAAATAAACTCACCATATTGAATAACATAAAATGTACGCGCGAAGGATAGAATTTTTATACCACTGCTGATGGAAAAATTCCAATAATTAATTTCATTGTTTCTACGGCCAATTGATATGTAGGAAAATTAGTTTTATACGATCCCTTTAATATTCTTCGTTTTTGCTTAAAGCTTGAAAACTATCTATTTCATTAATTAACACTTTTTCTTTACATGTGAAATACTTTATTTTTTGTTATATGTACATGTATGATGTACTGTGTAATACGTATTGTACTATATGGTGAAAAATTGACGTTTTCTTTTTCTTTGTTACCAATTTTCATTATGTTATACATGTGCCTTATGTGTTCTGCCTTCATTTCCTTCGAGCTGAAAACAGAAGCGATTGTGTACAAGTTTAACAAAATTTGTCTTTTTTTTTGGTTCTTGCATATTTTGGTCTTATGTACATGCATATATCATAAAATATCTTAGTTACCTTAATTTTTAAATTTTGATACAACAGACTGCATGCATATAAAAAAGCATGGAAAATCATAAATATTTTACAGATTTATTAGTAAAATGAGAAAACGTAAAATGGCTTACTTTAACTTTATATACATGCATTTGAACAAAACCATATTTGTTATTTGACATTTTCTATTTATCAAGTTTATTACATGTACCATCTTCGCTAGCTAGGATTTTTGATACAGATTAGACATTAATGATGTACATGTTTTGTAATTCCAATCATTGATGCATGTTTATACATGTATTGTTTTTATTAATGTAAAATATTCACATTTTTTCACTATGAAATCACTCAGAAGTTTAACCGGGAATAACATACCCAGGATTGAGAAAGAAAGCTTTTCAAATCTGACTTATCTCCAACGACTGTAAGTATTAACAAATAGAATTATTGAAATAAGCAATAGAAAATTAATTGAATAAAAACATGCATACATATGTAAAAAAGAAGACGGTGTATTGCTTCACAATGTGTTTTTAAATGTATGTATACTGCAAAGACATATCACTCCATTGGCTTCTCTCCCCCATTGCTAATAAAGATCTGATCCAGTTGCAAAATACTAGTAAAAAGAAAAAAATATTAAACACTTTATATACTGTTAATGGCTTTCATGATCTTTAACTGTCTCTTAAACTGCTTTATACAATGAATGCTGCAAACGACCATATTTTTTTTCTACGTACTCCAGTACGAAAAAAGACTTATTCAATTGATTACAGTTTACCACTGTTAAATATACCTCTATTTTCTTTTCAGTTTACCACTATTGAATACTTTTCTATTTTTTTTTCACAATTGACTACTGTCGAATACTTCTTTATTTTCGATGCAGTGGACTACTGTTGAATACTCTCGAGGTCCTATTTTCTTTGCAGTTGACTACTCTATTGAACACTTCTCTACTTTCTATGCAGTCAACACTCTCCTCTTCTTTGTTTGCAGTAGTCAGCTGTTGAATACTCATCTCAACTTTCAATTTTCATTGCAGTAAACTATTGTTGATAAGTTGTATTTTGACTGTTTATAAACTTTTTACTAAAAATGAACAATTTTTAATCCTTACAAACACTTCCGTTTAATATTG
>NW_026930469.1:0-40899 GCF_032062105.1 Saccostrea cuccullata | reverse complement strand
GATATTCTGATGGGCAGTGACGAGTTCGCGCTAGCGAACGAGATCACGCCCATTGGAATATCTAGTGATACCCAAAATAATTGTTCAATAAGGAACTTGTATCATGTCAATCATCGGTCACATGACCCTTAGTTTTAATTCCACCCAAACTGACAATAGATATATTTTTTTTCATTTTACTTGCATAATGCTTAGTGACAAGATGGATATTAATTTAGTAAGCGTCCCGGCCCACATTACCGGACCCATTAGAAATTTTTCGAATGAAGACGACTTTTAGTGTGCTTTTTTAAATTCTGAAAAACTTTCAGTGTACAGGATTTTGTGTTTATACGGATTTCCAACCCCAAAACCCATGCAGGAACTCGTAGATTCATGTACAAGTAATTTTAACTTGGATTTTCTGGATTAGAAATCGTCATTCAAAGAATCTCTCATGGCAAGTACCGGTACCCGTTTTGTTAATGCATAGGCGTCGGAACCGGGGGGGGGGGGGGGGGGGCCGAGGGGGCCCAAATTTTTGGGGGGCAAATATAGACGTAATTTAGGCATTAAAAATTGGGGGTTACCTTTTTTTATTAGTTTAGCCCCCCCCCCCAACACTATTAATTAGCCACCCCATTTTCAATTTGCTTCCGACGCCTATGTACAATTTCATCAAAAGCTTAGATAATATCGAGCTAGGCAGATATTAAATACTAATATAAATAAAATTAATATCAACGAGGGAATTTTAAGCGATAATACTAGGCACGTAATTTTACTAAGAAGAGGGGGGGGGGGTGACTCCCCCCTCTTCTATCGAACTTTAAATTTTCACTGTTTATAATAATTGAGTAGCTGAAATGAATTATTACAAGCTAAGAAGATACAATTTAACACCACAAGAGAGTTTTGCTGTCCCTTCCCCTCCACTTGTCACAGTATTTTTGTAAAATCGATTTATGTCTAAAGAACTGCAGTGTTTCATTTAATTCAAAGTAATCTGCTGTAGCTGTTGGATTTAATTTTTGATTTGATGCAATCTGGTGTTTAAGCTGTTAGATATTATTGTCTGATCACGATTAAATACTTGGATTTTAAAGTAAAAATAATGTTTAAAACATTTTTTTACCATGCTATAGCTTACATGTGTGCAGTATCATGTATATGTCGGAAATTATTGTACATGAAATAACTTCCAAAATATCCATGATACCGCATGCCCTTAGCTCCGCCTCCTCAACGGTATCAAGATTTAATGCACAGCGATCTTCAAAGGAAAAACACCGCAACCATGATACAAATAATGGAAAAGTGAGACTGAGATCAAAAGTGAGCTCGTCTAAGTTTTATGGCCGCCAGGCCTGGTGCCTACGAGAAGTAAGCATTCCCTGTCAATCGGTCACAACCTTGCCGTAAACCTTGTTTAAATAGACGGAACATTCCGTAGTCAAATTTAGAATCAAAACAAAAGCATAACAATTACTAATATATTGATGCAATGAATAAAGATAACGAAGCTTTTTCAACTTAAAATTCCATTCTATTCTCATGTTGATACGATATATCCTTTGAGCTTAAGATAAAACATACACAGAGTCTGACACACCTGTTTCCTATATGGATATTTTTACTTGAAAATGACGTTAATGGTAATCTAACAACCAAGCTCTATGCTAAACATGATGATTTTAAATTTTCTATCGTCAACTTCCCTTACTTATGCAGCAATATACCTTCATCACCTGCATACGGAGTTTAAGTATGTCAATCGATTCAATACGCAAAGGCATGCTCTACGTATGAATAATTCTAAAACGACGTAAATTATTGACAAACAAGTTGTTGAAACAAGAATTTCAGGAGTCTCGTCTAAAGTTATTATTTCATAAGTTCTATGGTCTACAATGACCTTGTCAGCAAATACAATTTATCATTGAGTCAAATACTAATTGTTAGTCCATTATTTATATCCTGAATTCACGACGGATTTTCCGTTATTTCCCGACCATGACAAGGAGCACACGGCGGATGTGACCGGTCGATAGGGAACGCTAACTCCTCCATTGCACTACATACCACCTCTGATGTTTTGGAGGTCCTTGTTTGCTCTGCTCCTATTTTGTATTGTTTTATAGACTATTAATCTTGAAGACTGTTCGATATCTCAATATGTTCATAAAACAATATATAATCAGGAGCAGAGCAAACATTGTGTTTTTTAACATCAAATCACCAGGTGCCATGTAGTAGTGAGCATCCCCTGCTAATGTATTGGTATGAAATGCCAGCTGCTCCCATTGAGCTAACGTAGCTTACAGCATATGTGTTATATTATTTGAGGTGTAGCCTGTAAAATAATGAGTGAAGATCATACTGAATTTATCCAAAACCTACAAACTATTCATTAATCTACAAAATGTAACTCAAATCCAGTGTCTGAAGCAAGTATGATAGTGTTCACTCCTGATGCATCATCAATGCAAGTTTTGGTAAGATATGCCTTTTGCAAATAGTTTCTTGGTATTTATAATGAACCTGCGCCAAAAAATTTAATCTAGTCCCTCATTTGGAAAATATAGATGTATTTCTATGCCCCTATAATCGAAGATACAAGGATATATAGTGTTTGCCCTGTCCGTCTGTCCAGCTGTCTTTCTGTCTGTCTGTTTGTCGTCAAAAACTTAAACTTGCCAATAACTTTTTAGTGGATTGGGCTTTTGCTTTCATGTTTCCCAGGTGTGTTTCTTGCGACAATGTCTTTCTTCGGGTACCACAAAATTTGATCTTGTCGCATTGACCTTGGAGTTTGACCCACTTTTACAAAAAAATCAAAACATTAACCTTGACCATAACTTCTGAATAGTTGGTGCTACGGCGTTCATATTTTTCATGTGTATTGGTTGTGAGAAGACCTTTTAAAGACTATATACATGTACATGTATATTTTCTACCCTTTGACCTTGACCTTAAAGTTTGACCCACTTTAAAAATAAACTTTATCCTTGTTCATAACTTTTTATTTTAATTAAAATTTTACTTATATGTAATCAAACGGTGTCTGCAACTACATAGTAAATAAGTTAAACACTAGCGCCAACTTTTAAAACCACTGGATTGTACTGATAGCAATGGAACACTTGGGAAATGCTAAAAATTAACTTGTTTATAAACAGTTAGATACCTCGGACCTGCTGTAAAAAGTTTCAGAAATGATTTATCGTTCATAACAGTGAACCCTAGAGGCAGTTAAATGGCCTATCATTTGAATAGCAACAATTTTAATATTTAACCTTTTGACTTTGAAGATTTTTCATCCACAAAAACAAATCCCCATGAACCAAGATTTTTTTTACACAAACCACGAAAATTTGACCCCACGAAACTATGTGATTTTACAGTATATTTTTCATGAAGAATAACAAACATTCAAATGTACACATTCTATATCGCTAATGGATGTAATGTCTAGAAAGTTTTAAATATTAAAAAAAAAACAGTGGCTTAAGATGTATGACAGATTTGCATTTCATTGAAAGACGTTAATATGGATTTACATTGTAAGGCAGCAATCAAACAAGACGACTTTATCCATTCTTTTTTTCATGGAAAGGCTAGATTATTAGATACTAGTATTATGCAAAATGTACATAAGAAAAATCTATACATTGAGAAGTACCAGTTATTTTAAACGATAAACGTAAATTAAAAACCCAATTTTAATTAATACCTGGT
Source organism: Saccostrea cuccullata (assembly GCF_032062105.1). Classification (NCBI taxonomy): domain Eukaryota; kingdom Metazoa; phylum Mollusca; class Bivalvia; order Ostreida; family Ostreidae; genus Saccostrea; species Saccostrea cuccullata. The sequence continues at coordinate 37,182 of NW_026930469.1, read as the reverse complement.
ATATTTTTTTTCAATCTTGAGTATAAACATTGAAATTATGGGAATTTTTATTTATTCAGCTGGATGGCTATCAGTTTTTTCCCTGTAATAAGTGGCAGGGAATGCTTACTATAAAACATGGAACATTTTTTTAAAACAAGGTTTACATACTCTTAATGTGGAAAATATTCAATATAAACTAATTTTCAAATTCTGAAGATCAACACTAAAAAAGGAAAATGTAAACATAAGTTTGAATCGAGTGTAATTAATCTCGATATATCGCCCTTTTCAATAAGCTGCAAAATCGGAAAAAATAATCGGACAGGATGTGCGATACTGTTCTATTTAGTCATAGGTAAGCTGCTGAAAAACGACAAATCTTTTAAAAATGCTCCTTATATATTCTTGTGGTTAATTCAAATCCTTATAATTTATTAATATAATTTTACAATATTTCATCCCGACCAGGATTTCTGTTGATTCTGATTTGTGATTTCAGTATCTTTGCTTTAAGGTCATACGCAATGTAGTTTGAACTTTATTGGGTTCTTCCCCGGAGTTGAAGAGTTCCACTAAATGAAGGACCCCTGTGCAATACTTTTAATGTCTATATATGGATTTGTACACCTCTTCTAAATCAATTTTTGATGAAAAATAATCTGGAATTTATGTTTTGTAATTTTTGTGTATTTTTCTTTGCATAATGCAAAATTTTTCACAATTCGATATCTTTTCAAAACCCCTGGTAACGCATGCTGATTTTTTTTTCTACGAACATGTAATGATACTGTTAGTTTAAATTTGTACCATCATGTCCTTAAGATGGTATACATTGTATGATAGGTAGACCCGTTTTTTCTCAAATTCAATTTTATATGTACAATAATTTAAGAAGATGGGTGAGGCGTACGAAGTGCCTATAGTGCGACAGATAAGTGAAAAATTTAATCTCAGTTATATCCGAATTTTATTTGATATTTCCTCTTATATTAAAGAATACTTTAAGTAAAATCTCTACAATTCGCAAAAATCACATCAAGACAGAAAATATTTGCCTACGAAAAAGCATACACACTCTAAAAACAAAACAGAAAGAACAAAATCGATCATTTTCTTATACTTTAACAAAATTTTTCAATACGAGTGGGTCTTCCCTCCATTTTTTTTTTTTTTTAGATAATCCTAAAAGTTTGCAACAAAATATACATTTTTTTGGTTTATAAAAACATGGAGCGAAGACCCACTATACTTAAAACGTTAAAAGTACACTTTTATGACAAAACATCATTCGCATCTTTCCGAAAAATACTTCAAGTCCATTAAGTAAAGGGTCATATCACAAACATGATTTAAATATCCGAAATTTTCATGAGCCATGTAGCATAGTGGTTAGCGTGTTAGTCGCAAAGCAGTATGATACGTCGGAAATCATCTTATATTTTTAGAAAAGAAAATATTTTACTAGATTTTTTTCTCTCAGTAGTTATTTTTTCTCATAATTTCATAAATTTAAATAATGAGAAGTTAATTTAAATACCCAATTCATATATTGAATATAATTTCTTAATATCCGACGCTATAGGCATTCTGCCCGCCTTGTTCACCCATCTTCTTTAGTTGTAACACGTCATTTGATTGGGTAAAAGTTTTAATCTATTTCGTATAACATAAGTTGCCTCGTCCCAATGAGTTACGTCTAAAATATCATTAAAAAAATCGCACTAAAATAAGATTGTAACACGTTTTTGTGTATTTGCACTCTTCGGCGGGGAGATATGACAGATGCGAGCTCTGAGCCACTAGGGTGACCTTTTAACCTGAACGATTCCCAGAATATACGATTCATTACAATGCGGTTGTTTGCGTGTTTATCTGAAGATGTATTTGGTTAGGAGGAAGAAGCAACCAATAAGATTAAAGTGACCAGAGTTTAGGTGTTTATATAAATTATCTACGGAAAAAAATATTTTAAGATTAAGCAAAAGATTGGAAACTATTCTAAAAGTGCATTAGAAATTTAAGAAGAACTCAAGGTCAGAATAATAGTTATTAAAATTCAAATCAAAATTTAAAGTAATTATTGCAAATTAGCGAAGGAGTTACAAATATGGAGATGTAAATCTACAAGCATAAACCCAGTATGAAATGAACGGCCGGGATAGACAGGATTTCAGTAGAAAGTTGAATCTTGACTGGCTGGGTTGCATTTCATACAGGTTGGGTAACATCGCCACTCCCCAACAGATGTTGGCCGCTCAGGTCCGAAAAGCGCAAACTGCTTCAGGTTATGTTATACTTAAGGTTTTTCCTTAAATAATGAATTAAAATAACACCTAATTTTCATAACAACTCGTGCATAGGGAACCCATGGTCGTAGGAACCAGGGGCATCATCAGCCACCCCAATAATTGTGCCGATATATACATGTAGAATACTATAGAATGCTACAGAAAACTGGTTGCTAATGTTTTTGTCCCCTCAATAAAAACGTTTCATGCCTTTGTTTTGTTTGTTTGTTTGGGGTTTTTTTTGTTTGTTTTTTTTTTTTGTTTGTTTGTTTGTTTGTTTTTTTTTTTGTTTTTGTTTTTGTTTTTCAAGGAATATCTTTATTGTTGATGGTGCCCAAATGTGGCTGTGCCAAACACTTTCTACGGGCCTGGAACTCAATGATATTCTACCAAGCCTCTTTTTTTACAACTCCATAATATTTTAATAACAGTGAAGAAATTCCAGGATTACTATACAACAAATCTGTATTTAATTTTTAGAACTGGATCGAATATAGATACCTTGAAAGGAAATATATGGTGATAATAAACAGAATTCAAGCTCAAAAGATTATTCAAACAATACACATCAGGAGCCTTTATTGGAATAAAAAAATTACCAATACCAAAAGAATTAATACATACATTTTTAACACTATACAGCTATATCCCACCTTAGATGTTAGTTCAGGTTTTTTGACATCATAGTTGGCATTTTTCTTTGTAATTTGTCATTTGTAAAACTACATGTATCTTGTAACAAAACATTTTGTTTGTACACAAAAGAACTCTAAAATTGATTGAAAAAGATGTTTGAGCTATTGATTGACAATATCACTGTAGATTTTTGACAGATCTCTAACTCGATAAAGTTAATAGATAGCGATTTTTCCTTCGCCAATCTCTCAGCACTTCGAAGGGAAAATTGAGGGGTCTTTCGAATAAGACCTTAAAACTGAGGCCCTGTTTCATTCAAACAACATGTCCAATTTCCCATAGGTACCAATTGTATCTGTTATTAAACATTCATTTTGGTATTCAGATCGAACAGAATTTGTTAAGAATTCTATACGTCAGAAGAACAAAAAACACTAATTTGGCCTTTAACACGATAGTTTGATATACCGACAATATTTATCCTCTTTTATATGATGATCCGATTTGTATCTCAGCGAGCTTGAAATAAAACAGTTTGCACGTCTGTTTCAAATTTGAATAATAACATATTATGTTAATATTAAAAAAGACGTTAATGGTAAACTAACAATAATGCATAATGCTACCCTAGAAGATACCAGAATGACTACTGACAATACTTACCCAATTATCATTTTACAGTTAGTATCGGAGACAACATGTTCCTATATTGGTGGACAGGATATCAGATATATAAATATTGACTACTGGTTTTATATGTATCAGTAGAAAATTACTGAAGGATTTTAGTGTTTAGCCCATACATGTATGCGATATGCATTCCATATCAGTAGAAATCTTGATACGAATTCAAGTTATGTTGAATATGTTGATTTTTAATTTTATTTCTTCAAACGAGACAGTATGTGGCTGTGGGGATACATCGATATTTGCACACATGTACACACATGTACACCCCTCACGATATTGTACGCATTCTTTCAATGTCGTTGCTTCTAAAGTTAAAATGAAAATTCCGTATTCGTCCACATTAACTTCAAAATATCTTCATCTATTTCAACTTATATCAAATCGCACATTGATATTTTTAAAAATCTGCGTTTTGTTCTGATTTGAGGAAATGCGAACCGACATTGTTGACGGTGACAGAAAGTCAAACGATTTGCTGCAATAGGATATTCATTAATTCAGATAATTTCAGTACTAGTAAACAATTTTTTCAATTCTATACTTACATTGTGTGTTTGATGTCTATACATGTAGTATTCAATTCTCGGATTTATCTGGTCTTGCTGTAAATGTATTTTATTCTGTGTATGCGGAAAACCGTGAATAAAGGGAGGAAAACAAACATTTCCTACATTTTCAGAGTTGTTCCTCTTTGATCAGTAAAGGTCTGAGAACAACATCGATTTTACATTGTAAAAAGTTTTTTGTTGTTTTATTTAATGAAAGAAGAAAAACCAATATTTATATCGTAAATGCACAAATTATAATAAAGACCATTAATCGGAATGTTATAATTATACTAGCCAATTGTACATAATGAGAATTTCGGCAATTTAAAATAAAATTCAGAATAAAAAAAAAATGCTGCGCTTTGATCAAGAATACAATTTAATGTATATGAAATTAAATAAACATTAAGGGATGGTATTTTATGTCTTGCTTTTTACAGAGTTTAATCGGGTTAATTAAAAAAATACTGATGGATTGAGTATGGTACTCATAATCACAGTCAAGACGCATATCCCGTTTTTCTTTTATGATTGATATATACATCGGGGTCATTTTACTCGTCATTTTGACGCTTTATTTTTGACGTTAAATTTGACGTCACGTCAAATGTTCAATTGAAATCGCAAGAGTTATCTCCCCAGTGTGTTGTACGTCTTGAATTACGTCACTTTTTCAAAATCTTACAATAAAATAAATTTTTAATCAGAAAATGTGGGAAAATTCTCTATGCATTATTCCTAGCCAGTCAATAGTATAATAATATTTACGGTCAATATTTTTCGGGTGGACTAATATTTCAATTCTCTACTATTCGTCTATATAGAGTTATATAGTGAGAATATCTAATACTGAATATTACAAATCTAAACATTGAGAGACATATGCAAAATTACATTTTCAACATTTCATCTATAGTCAGATATCAGAGAGTAGTCCATTATGACGTCATAAACACTTTCAACTTTATTTTCCCGTACTTGACGGCTCTAATAGAATTATGTAGAAAATAACATATTTTCATGGAGTTCAAATTGAAATCACGTGAAAGGTAATCCCGATACCTATATTAAATTTGACATTATTTTAAAGAAGAGGCCAAGAACATACAAATTGCCTTTTTCTTAAAGACTGTAGGCGGTCTGGATACATTTTCTTTGTACGATGTGGAAAAAAAACTCCCAAATTCATGACATTTTCTTATTTTTCATTGGAAATGATAGTTTAAAATATTATTTTTCATCTTGTTTACCTTCAAAGTATGCCCCGAAACACCTTTTTTGACCAAGCTATAGATGTAAAGCATCATCAAAGTAATTTATTTCTTTAAATTGATATATCTGTAAGCACCCTTCATTTACTAAATCCATGGGAAAAAATTTCTGCATCCTTCAGTTGTTGTTGTTTTTTTTTTTAATTTAAGGGGGCCGACTATAGTTTCCATTGCGCAATATTTCGCGCATCATAGTAAAATGAAGCGTATTTACTGTTTTAATGCAACTTTTTTTTGCTTAATTATTAAAATTAAACAAAATTAAGAAATTATAGGTATAAAAATGTAATTACAATTTGATATAACTGATTTTTTAACCGATTTTGTCATTGATAGGTAGGTTGACGTCCTTGCAGTGTGTTTTTGACGTTATGATAATCTGTAGCCCTTAAAGAAAGGGGTAATAAAAATATTATTACGGAATAAGTAATAAACGTACGCTTTTGAAATTTAAAACATAGAAATTAGAGACTATCTCCAATATTTTTATCATGTTTTCATGTGAATCCATTGTGTACGTCATATTTTGTAATACTCTACAAAAATAGTAAAATTTGCTAATTTTTTCATTTTGAGATGCCTCCTCTGGTAACAAGACGGTAGAATTTTGTGTTTCTTACATATATTGTATAATATAGTATAACTCATCAAATATTATAGTTTTAACAAAATGTCTATTGTAGTATTTGTATAATTTGCTTTAAAGTGCTAAAAATCGGCATTTTCCTACATAATTCTATAGTAAATGTACCTGTATTTTGAGACGGTCCCTCAAAAATACCTGGACGGTAGATTTCCCCCAAACTTTGCATGTACACTGAAGTTAATGTAAGTTATATATGGTATAAAAATGAAGAGTTTCGCTATTGCAGTTTTCACACAATAAAACTATAGTCGGTCCCCTTAAGTATTAATTCTATATATGATAAGAAATATGGGTGTTATACCCAAACTTCAAAACACTTATCTTTTCGTCCTGAAAACAAGGTTAATAAAAAGAAGTATCGGTGTAAACAATTTCAGTATCAATTTTTAACAGTTATATATAATTTTTAGCATAACTTTTTGCATGTCCATTTTACAGTTGATAGCGTAGGTAATGTTTTATATGAATTTCAGTTTGCTCGGATGGATGGGTTCCCTATTCTGGTCACTGCTACCTTCACATTAAAAACAGAACAAAATGGAGAGAGGCAGAGATTCTTTTATAATAAGTTTTCTTTTATTTCATCCTTTTTTGTTTGATGGGAAAACAACATCAAATTGTTAAAATTAAGATATACCTTTTGCGAAGTTTTCCCAACGGGTAACGACTACACAAATTTAATTTACTTACAGAAAACACACTGCACGCTATTTTGATATGCATAGTACCCCCCTTCATTTTTGAAAGATATAACGTGAGTGTTTTCTCTTTTGTCAATGGGGCTTAGGTCAGAAGTGACTGAAATAATGTGAAAATTCATGTCCTTCTCGTCCGTATAAATTATATGAAGATTAAATAATATATATCTTTCATATATCTTTTATCACTACTGGACGAAAAAAGTGCTGAGAATCCAAAATTTTACTGATAATGTTTGATAATTACTGATACGGTGCGGTTCTTGCTGATAATTACTGATATTTACTGTTATTATTACTGTTGTTGCTGATAATTTTAGCTGTTGCTGATAAATACTGATAATTACTGTCGTCTTTTACTGTGGAGTCTGATAAATGCTGATAAATACTGTTGAGGTACTGTCGTTGCTGAGAATTACTGATAATTACTGTTGAGGTACTGTCGATGCTGAGATTTACTGATAATTACTGTGGTCATTGTTTTTAACCTGGGAATGGACTAAAATAGCCTGAGAAATTATTACTTGTTTTTTTTTTTTTAAGTATTTTAGCAAATTCATTACAGTCAATTACAAAATAAATTATTCTAAATAAAAAAGTCACTTTTTTATTAATTTGTTTTCAGTTTTCAGCTATTAATTTCATTATGATTATTATTAGACCATAATGTTAACATACGCTTTCATAAATGTTTATGTTTTTGTCTTTAAATTTCTCCTTACACGTAGATGACATTATCTGAGGAAAATTATTCTTTTGTATTTGCAGTGGTTTTTCTTCCCAAGTACTTTTTTTAAAAAGTTTAATATTTGTTCATAAAGGTTAAAAAAAATCTCATCTCATATTTTTTCTCACATGTCTGTGTACTGTCATCAAAAGCTGTTTGTGGGTATCTTTAATACTTCAATACAGTCAATGGTTGTAAATATCAATTTATTTTACCGTGTGGAGAACTGAAAATGCATGAGCACATTAAGTTGAAAACACCCCCCCCCTTTCCATTTACTTTTAAATTAAGCTCTCATTTTAGCAAGACAGTATTAAATATTTGTCATAAAATCTAGTCTTAAGCGTACACTTTGTTATTTTCTAGAAGAATGTGACAGTGTTAAATAATTAAATTGAAGCATCTTTAATTATTTTTTTTTATATACTATGTAGGCAGCGCGCTCTAGTTCTCCGACGTCCTCCCTGCGAATTTTATATCATTGTGTCGCTTTCTAGCTCTCTCTCTCTCTCTCTCTCTCTCTCTCTTTTAAATTATTTGTTAAGGCTTAAGTATTGTACACTACATGACATAAATCTTATGCAGTGTGATTTTCAGTCAATGAAATATATATACATCTCTCTCTTTAGGCTAATTCTTTTTTCATTGTATACAGTTTTAAGTCTATGGGCATATGGCTTCTAATATTATGCGCCACTCCTTAAACATGTTATATGCGGTCAGTCAGTTAAAAAACAAAATAAAATAAATCATAACTTGAATTAACTTTTTCCATTAATGCACACTTTGTGCTTCTTGTTCTGGAACATACATGTCAACCACGTGTAAAAGTTCTACTTTCAGAATCGGGTCAATTATTAGTACATTCTGCCATAGGGATATCGTTACGGCTTGCGTTTTTGAAAATATTAGAATTTTGTGCAGAGATTATAAATTTTTTTAATTCCATTTTTGTCCGAGACCTTTGTATAAACGAACAGTACAGACTTGGTGTTTATTTATATGATTTTACTTGATTGTAGCACAAAAAGGAGGGGGTGAAATACTGTTTACAATTAAGTGATAGCCGATAGGGCAAGGTCTGTTTTTAGTTGTGTGTTTTAAAAGTCATGCAAGTTATGATATTATACTTATCGAATTTTTTTTAATTATGCATGAATAAATTATTTTAGAGAATCAATTGCAATTAACCATACAAAATTCAGAGCTGAAGTAATAATAACATTTATTCATGAGTGCGATACACAACGTCATGTTTCTGACATTTAAAATCCATACATTTAAGGTTGTTTTTTTTTTCTCGGATAAAGCGAAGTGGTGTTTCCCTGCATCTGAATTGTGTACAATTAATGCTAATATTATTTCAAAAAAGTGCTTCACTAAACAATCTTTCTCTTTATATCTATATGATTGTATATTTTGCACACTTTTTTTTAAATTAAAAATTGACGTCAATTTAACGTCTACGTATTTACCGGTCCCAAACCATCGTTAGCAGAGATTCAGAATTGAAAATACATGTGACCACCTCCCCCGGGATATTCTTTTATCTGATAAACAAAATATACTCCCCGGCCTAAATTCACTTACTTCGCATTTATAGCAACCTACAAAAATTTTTTGTTTAGTTAATTATTCACGCATGCCTTTTAGACCTACTGTTATGTATAAAATCAACTACATTTTATATGTTTTTATGGTCTATGTATACTAATGTAAAATGGTAAAAAGATTCAAATAAATGATTGATTGATTGATTGAAGAAATATTCGTAAAATTAAAAAATGAAATTAAATACTGAAGAAAAAAATCTTTAAGAATTGAATTAATAATTAAAATAAGTCTGTACAACGTACATGATGTACATGTATATATCTTTTTTTTTATTTTATTTTAGTACCAAAGTGTTCTATTCTAAATATTTTTTCTATCAATTTTATTCGTCATCAAATTCAATATTACTGATTTTTTTTTTCGTGCGACCATAAACTTTAAGATAGTTCCAAAGTAGCGAGTACATATACAGTGTAGGTAGTTTGTTTATTGATAACACCGGTAGCCGCAGACGAAGAACAATTACGTAATTAGTGCCCATTGTTACGCTGACCACTACAATTTGCATGGAATATACAAGTTGTACCCCGTTCTACCCCGGGGCTGAAGACATGTACACAATACAGCCAAATCACAGGTCGATCACCGATTTCTGATCAATTGAAATCAATTTAAATGTGTTTTCCTTTCAACTTTTTACCATGCAAAGTTAAAATCGATCAATTTGATCATATACTAATAGTAACATATTAAATTAAGTCTCATTTAAGTTTTTATTTCCCATTCCATAAAATCAAATAAAAAAAAAATAATGAGATTTCAAAACTGATTAAATAAAAAATGATTTTGTATTTAAATTTAAAGAGACAAACTAAACACATGTACCTTTGCACTAGGGATTCTTAACCTCTAATTTTTAATCAGCTCGCCCCATTTGCCGGTTGCACATGCATACAGTGCGTACTTGTACATATGTACATGTGGAGGAGTTTAATTCTTGGACGATCTTCAAACGTCTACATAACATTAAAATAAATGAATAAATAAATAAATTATTAATTAAAATCTAAAGTGCCTACAGACTGAACATACTCAAACCTGTTTTCACCTCTTAGTTACTTTAATTTTTAAAAGGGATAAAATTTCTAATTTTGGAGCAACTTTTCAAATATTTCGACAAAAAAGAGACCAGAAAACTGAACATTTAATAAGATAAATATAATTGTTTTCGAGAAAAAAAAGGCCTTCAAAACAAAATGTTTTCCATACTCGACCAGTTGACCTAGTGAAAACGGAACAAATTCAACTTTTCGAACCTGCAGGAAACTTTTTTTATCCCAATTTTTTTCCATCCATTTAGAAATTTTTTCTTATTATTGAAAAAAAAGATCACCGATCTCCCTACATAATTTTCTTGGAGTCGGGAAAGGCGGCGATGGATCTTTTTTTAAGATAGCATAATTTTCTTTTTATTTACAGTAACTGTTTATTTTTCAAAGAGATCTTATGCAAAAGTAAAATTCCATTTTTTTCTTCAGTTAATTTTTTTTTATTAATTCTATTTCTATATATTCATTCTATTAATAATTCATTTGATTATTGTCAAAATTTTCACAAAGGTAATGTAGAAATTGAGATCAGCATACATACATAGAGTCATGTAATTTTGTCACAAGCAGAACATTTAAAGAAGTATGAAAATTTTGTCATGATAATTCAAGTAAAAGAAAGTAATAATTGAAGGTTTTTATAGCCCTCTGTTTTATTTTTAACCAATTACCAGGTTAAAAACAATGACAACAGTAATTATCAGTAAATCTCAGCATCGACAGTACCTCAACAGTAATTATCAGCAATTCTCAGCAACGACAGTACCTCAACAGTATTTATCAGTATTTATCAGACTCAACAGTAAAAGCCAACAGTAATTATCAGTATTTATCAGAAACAACAAAAAATATCAGCAACAACAGTAATAATAACAGTAAATATCAGTATTTATCAGCAACAACAGCACAGTATCAGTAATTATCAAACTTTATCAGTAAAATTTGGGATTCTCAGCACTTTTTTCGTCCAGTAGTGTATGGAACAGGGTTTATGTATTCAATTTTCAGTTGCAACTATATTATAAAGAACCATATTGTATAGATTATAACAAGGAAGTCTATTAGACCAATTTTTTTCTAGTTATTTAAGTTTTGTTATTATAATCAAAGAGGAAATGTTTGTATTCCTAGAATATTTGTGACGGTCATGATGGCTACCTACTTCAGACGGAAACATCAGAAGAAGCCTTATGGGTGACGGAGGCCTTTCTGAAACCTGGTATAAATTCGGGTAAGGGAACTTAAAATCTAGATTTTTCAAATGATGCATATCTAGAACAAGACATCAGTTAAGGTTAGATATCCCATCTCCTCCAAATTTCAGCCTTTTTTGTATTAAATTCCAAAAACTGATTTTCATCAACAACAATAACATTAGATTAAAATGGAAAATAGTTTGAAGTATGAAGCGTTGGTTACTTTCTCAGAAATGAATAATATGTCAAATCATGATTTGAAGAAAATCTGATATGGTAAATACAAAGATCTATTATTTATTTTATTTAAAAATAAAATCAGAAATATGAGGTAAATATGAAAATATTTACTCTCATAACTAGCTACTTCTCATTAGAAAACATAATGAAGCATTGCTTTTTAAATCAAAATATCAATTTTTTCTGTGCTTGTAAAATAATAGTTTACGCATCTATCAACAAGAGTTCTCTTTTCATTATCGCCCTTGAAAATATTTTTATGAAACAAAATATAAATTACATGCTTACAAACAATTCTGCATTTGAAATTTCTGTAACATTATATGACTTAATCTAAGAGATAGAAATACCTTTTAAAGGAACTAAGTATAAATGTTTTAGGTAAACTATTATAATTAATTAAAGAAAGTATTGGTAATAGAAACTAGAAATCAATATCTGTACATTAGAACAGATTTGATTGGGTTGACTATAAAACGGTCCTGATACATAAAATCTGTCAAATCTAAAGTGACAATTCATTGAATTTCATGGAAACAATGCCTTCAGAAAGTTATCTCTCTTATCAGAGGGATATTTCACCTTAACACACCCTCTGAAGAATTCTTATGTTCAACCTGGTTATACTATCATTAAAATAATATTTGAGTGGCCTCTGCCATTTAAGGGTAACAAAGTACACAAATCCATAGGATTGGAAAATTCAGAGGGGAAAATGTTTCATTAAGGTTAAAAATCTTTTTGAGTCGGGATTTTTTTAGAAAGTGATAGGGGGAAAACCATTATCTAAAGATGGCCTTTCATCAAATTTTATTTATTTTAGCTGAATGCAGTAAATGGGAAGATTGCTCGTGTTGGATAGGGGCAAATGACTTCAACATAGAAGGTTCATTCACCTGGAACCATGGATCCGATGAATTCAGTGCTACATTTTTGTATCCTGGCCAACAGAACAATTATGGCGGCGTTCGGGACTGTGTTTCTCTCACTCGAAATGCACAACTCAATGACATATTGTGTTCATACAACTACGAAATCGTTTGTGAAAGCGATAAAATAATTTAAGGAAGAGAAATTTATAAACAACACGCGTAAAGAAGGCAAACAAAATGACTACTGTGCGACAATCAACCAGAAAGGAAGTATTTCATACTTGAAAAAAAATCTTTTACCTACGTACATACTTTTTGATTCTAAGCCTGGAAAGGACAAGCAAGGGGTTTTTAAGAGCTCGAGGCCTTATGATAATTATGAACATTTTAATAAGAAGAATTTTACTCTAAATATTCAGTTTACAAATTGAATATGACTTTTATACGTACGATCCATAGGCATTTTGCGCGCCTTGTTTACCTACAATTGATCATTGAACTAGCAAAAGCCAATACCAACCTTGTCTGCACCTAAAAATAGTACAATCAACGAATTGCAAAGAAATGAGGATTTATTTCTCTGCCTGTACATTAGAGAAATAGTTGAAATGACGGTATTGTCCTTTAATACTCAGCGGTATCTCATATCATACACACTTGGAAAGAACCTTAAAACTAAACTTTGTGATTGAGACAATATTGCAAGAATTTGAGAAGATGGCAAAATACGGAGCCCCGGAATCTCAGATGTGGGATCAGGTGCCCATGAGAAGTAAGCATTCCCTGTCGATCGGTCACAACCGTAAACCTTGTTTAAATAGACGGAACATTCTGTAGTCAAATTCAGAATCAAAACAAAGGCATAACATTTACTTATATAGTGATGTAATCAAAACAAATAGCGAAGCGTTTTTAAACTTAAAATTCCATTTCATTCTTATATTGATACGATATATCCTGGTGAGCTTGAGATAAAACATACAACAGAGCCTGACACATCTGTTTCATATATGTATATTTTCTTTAAAATGACGTTAATGATAATATAACACTCTATGATAAAGGTGATGATTTTAACTCTTCTATTTTTAACTACCCTTACTTATGCAACAATATACCTTCATCACCTGCATATGGAGTTTATGTATCTCAGTTGATTCGATACGCAAGAGCATGCTCTACGTATGAATAATTTCTAAAACGACGTAAATTATTGAAAAACAAGTTGATGAAACAAGAATTTCAGCAGTCTCGTTTAAAGTAATCATTTCGTAAGTTCTATGGTCGATACAATGACCTTGTCAGCAAATGCAATTTATGATTGAGTCAAATACTAATTGTTAGTCCATTATTTATATCCTGAATTGACGACGGACTTCTCCGTTATTTCCCGATCATGACAAGGAGCACAAGGCAGATGTGACCGGTCGATAGGAAATGCTCACTACTCCATTGCACCTGATAACACCTTTGATGTTTTGAAGGTCCTTTTTTGCTCTGCTCCTATTTTGTATTGTTTTATGGACTTTTGATCTTGAAGACTGTTTGATATTTCCATATGTTTCATAAAACAATATATAATCAGGAGCAGAGCAAACAATGTGTGTTTTAACATCAAATCACCAGGTGCCATGTAGTAGTGAGCACCCCCTGCTAATGTATTGGTATTAAATGCCAACTGCTCCCATTAAGCTAACCCAGCTTATAGCATATGTGTTGTATTACTATCAATTTCAGTTAAGTTTTGCATTTCGTTACAACCTATGATGACAGCTGAGCTCAAGATAAATCGTACACGCCTCCTAACCGCAAGCTTTACGACTGGAACTTTCTTCTTATCCCTCATTGGTTGCTCGTTCAACAGACTTTTTCCGTGTCAATGTTTATAATATGAGTTGACGAATCACATGAATTGTTTACGCTGGATGTATCTGTCGATAAAGATTGTGACGTAAGGCAAAACTTCACACTTAACTGAAAATGATAGTATTTGAGGTCTAGCCTGTCAAATTATGAGTGAAGATTATACTGGATTATACTGGATTAAACCTACAAACTATTCACTAATCTACAAAATGTAACTCAAATCCAGCGTCTGAAGCAAGTATGAGAGTAATGCAAGTTTTGGTAAGATAGGCCTTTTGCAAATAGTTTCTTGGTATTTATAATGGACCTGTGCCAAAAAAAATTTATCTAGTCCCTCATTTGGAAAATAAAGATGTATTTATGCCCCCATAATCGAAGATACAAGGGTATGTGATTTTCGCCCTGTCCGTTTATCTGTCTTTCTGTATGTCTGTTTATCCTCAAAAACTTAAACCTTGCCCATAACTTTTTAGTGGGTGGGGCTTTCGCTTTCATATTCCCCAGGTGTGTTTCTTGCGATAACACTTTTCTTCGGGTACCACCAAATTTGACCTTGTCGCATTTACCTTAGAGTTTTACCCTTTTACAAAAAAATCCTAACATTAACCTTGACCATAACTTCTAAATAGTTGGTGCTACGGCGTTCATATTTTACATGTGTATTAGTTGTGTGAGGACCTTTCAAAGAGTATATATATATTTTTTACCCTTTGACCTTGACTCAGAGTTTGACCCACTTTAAAAAAAACTTTAACCTTATTCATAACTTTTGACCAGTTAATACTAAGGTTTTCATATTTTACAGATGTATTCTTTATGACAAGACCTTTTTTAGGCCTTTCAACTAATCTTTCAAGTTGCACATATGTTAAAAAACATTTCATAGATAGATTTATATGTGCATGAAATTATCAAATAAGATGATAACGTATGCATACCTTTAATTAAATCATTAAAAAGATAAATTATTCATAATTGACTAGAAGGATGTTGTGTTTTAAGGACAGGTAACTCAAGTGTGAAAAATGACAACTAAGTGACGATTAATGAGTTATCTTAGGAATGACAAAAAGGCTGCTTCAGCATTGGTATTGTAATGTACACAAAAGGGTTCCTTACGTAGATTTTTACACAAAAGTGTTGACCAAAAGAAGCTTAAGGAGAATGTCTTCACTCTACCTGAAATAACGGGATCAAATGAATGGGAAACAGACTATATTCAAGATTTTAAACTCTCTTTGACGATTGCTATGAAGAAGAAAATATAATTTAAAGCTTTTGTGTTTTTGTGCATTTTTGCGCTTCCTATATAAATATACATGTATATATTTTACAAGTAAATGCAAAATTAATTATCTTATTTGTACGTGTTACTAAGCACGAAGAAGAACGACTGAGTATAAAAAATTTAGTCAGGATAGAACTAAGACGGGGTAGATTTCACTTTATTTTAATTTAAAATTTTACTTATATGTAATTAAACGGTGTCCTAAACTATATATTAAATGGGTTAAACATTAGCTCAAAATTTTAAAACCACTTGCTCTAAACAAGTTTCAGAAATGATTAATCGTTCATAACTGCGAACACTAGAGGCAGTTGAATGGCCTATCATTTGGATAGCAACAATGTTAATATTTGACCTTTTGACTTTGAAGATTTTTTATCCATAAAATCAAATCCCCACGAACCAAGATTTTTTTTCCTCAAACCACGAAAATCGAACCCCACGAAACTATGTGAATTTATAGTATATTTTTCTTTACAAAGAATAACAAACATTCAAATATACACATCCTAAATCGCTAATTTATGTAATGTCTAAAAAGTTTTAAATCTTTAATAAAAAGTGGCTTAAGATGTATGACAGATTTGCATTTCATTGATATTGAAAGATTTTAATATGGATTTACATTGTAAGGCAGCAATCATACAAGACGACTTTATCCATTCTTTTTCATGGAAAGGCTAGATTATTAGACAATAGTATTATGCAAAATGTACATAAGAAAAATCTATACAGTGAAAGTACCAGTTATTCTTAACGATAGACGTAAATTTAAAAAAACCAATTTAATTAATACCTGGTATATATATTTTTTTCAATCTTGAGTAAAAGCATAGAAATTATGGGGATTTTTATTGACTATCATTTTTTTCCTGCAATAATGCTTGCAATGCTTACATGGAACATTTTTTCTTTAAACAAGGTTTACATACTCTTAATATAGAAAATATTCAATATAAACTAATTTTCAAATTCTGAAGATTAACAATAAAAAGGGAAAGTGTAAACATTAGTTCGAATCGAATATAATTAAACTCGATCTGTCGCCCTTTTCAATAAGCTGCATAATCGGAAAAAATAACGGAGAAGATATGACGCATCAGATAGGATGTGCGATACTGTTCTATTTAGTCAGAGGTAAGCTGCTGACAAACAGCAAATCTTTTAAAAATGCTCCTTATATATCCTTGTGCTAATTCAAATCCTTACAATTTATAAATATAATATTACAATATTTCATCCGGAACAGGATTTCTATTGATAAAGATTTGTGATTTCAGTATCTTTGCTTTAAGATGGTATGGGATAGGTAGACCCGTTTTTTCTCAAATTCATTTTTATATTTAATATGATTTAATGGAAATTTTAACACGTCATTTGATTGGGTAAAATATATAATTCATTTCGTATAACATAAGTTGCCTACGTCACAATGAGTTACGTCTAAAACGTAAAATCTGCTTGACCTTACTTTTAAAATTTGAAGCCTTTTACTGGAAGAAAAATTGTCTCATTGTCTACATTGATATTAAATTATAAGAAATGAAGCTTATTTCAACTCATGTTATCCGCTATATTATAACTTCGCGGTTAATAGAGCGTAAACTGCCTCAGATTATGTTTTATCTAAGGTTTATTCCTTAAATAACAAATTAAAATAATACCTAATCTTCATAACAACTCGTGGCATAGGGAACCCATGGTCGTAGGAACCAGAGCATCATCAGCTACCCAAATAATTCTGCCGATATATACATGTAAAATACTATAGAGTGCTACAGAAAACTAGTTACTAATGTTTTTTATCCCCTCAATAAAAACGTTTGATGACTTTTTTTTGGGGGGGGGGGGGCTTTTCGAGGAATATTTTCATTGTTGATGGTGGCCAAATGTGGCTGTGCCAAATTTAAATTACTTCCTATGGGCTTGAAATTCAATGATATTCTACAAAGCCTCTTTCTTTACAACTCCATAATATTTTAACAACAGTGAAGAAACTCCAGGATTACTATACAACAAATCTATATTTAATTTTTAGAATTGGATCGAATACAGATACCTTGAAAGGAAATATATGGTGATAATAAACAGAATTCAAGCTCAAAAGATTATTAAAACAATACAAATCAGGAGCCGGGAACTTTTATTGAAATAAAAAAAATTACCAATACTAAAAGAATCAATACATACATTTTTAACATTATACAGCTATATTCCACCTTTAATTTTAGTTCAGGTTTTTTGACATCATTGTTGGCATTTTTCTTCGTAATTGGTCATTTGCAAAACTACCTGTATCTTGTAACAAAACATTTTGTTTTTGTACACAAAAGTACTCTTAAATTGATCGAAAAAGATGTTTGAGCTATTGATTGACAATATCAATGTAGATTTTTGACAGATTTCTAACTCGATAAATGTAATAGGTAGCAACTTTTCCTTCGACGATCGCTCTGCACTTCGAATGGAAAATTGAGGGGTCTTTTAAACAAGACCTTAAAACTGAGGACCCGTTTCATTCAGACAACATGTCGGGTTTCCCATGAGTACCAGTTGTATCTGTTATTAAACATTTATTTCTGTATTCATATCAAAGAATTTTTAAAGAATTCTATACGTGAGAAGAACGAAAACACTTATTTGGCCTTTAACACGATATTTTGGTATACCGACGACGTATTATCAATTAACAATATTTATCTTCGTTTGTATGACAATTTGATTTGTATCTCAGTGAGCTTGAAATAAAAGAGTTTGCACGTCTGTTTCATATTTGAATAATAACATATTATGTTAGTACTAAAAAGACGTTAATTTGGTAAACTTACAATAATACATAATGCTAAAAGTTTCTTATTTAGCATTTTGCATACCCTTAGAAGATACCTGAATGACTACTGACAATATTTTACCAATTATCATTTTACAGTTAGTATGGGAGACAACATGTTCAATGTTATTCCTCGATTGGTGGACAGGAAATCAGATGGTACTCCAATGGGAACAACGAGAGTGCCCGCCATTTCAATGTGTGCTTACCTTTGTGAGTCAAGCAGTTCATGTAAGGTATTCCACTACAATAACATCTCACAGGAATGTAGCCTTTATAACAGTCAGAACCACAGAGATGTCGGGGAGGAAGTGGGCAGTAATCACTTTCAAATCATGCCGAAAGGTAAGAGAGAGAGGCAGAGAGAGGGGGAGAGAGAGAGAGAAAAGAGAAAGGGAGAGAGAGAGAGTTTACATTCATAAACAACAATTAACATGATATAATACTCATAATAAGAGTAATAAGACAAGTCAAAATATACGAGAATATAATGGAGGTGAAAAAGAAAACAATCAAATGAATTTATTTTGTCTGTAAAAATAAAAATCAAGACTGAAAAAAAAGAATGTGAAATGAAGTAAAATAAGCAATATGTTTCAATATCAGGTTACATGTGCTCCTCTCTCAGTAGCCGTCTCAGCCAAAGATATAGCATTTTTTTATTCTTGAAGACCAGTTTACTTGAAGTGAAAAACAACTGTACAACTCCTATTTTGATCATCGTTATGATATCTGTGGCATCAGGATTCTTCATTGCTTTAATACCTAATCTCATTAATTAATTCAGCTTGTGTACCTGGAAAGGACGAGTGGATTCCTGACCTACAAAAATGCATATACACTCACGCAACTCCAATACTCTACAAAGACGCCCAAGCAACGTGCCATACAATGTCTAAAGAATTGGTGAGCTTGGAAACCACTCAGAAGTATCTCGCTATTAAAAGTCTAATGAAAAGATTCGATATGAGTAAGTTGTTAAGATTCTGTGACCGAAAGATTCATAATTTTGATGAGCTCACTTTATGAAAGTTGACACATACAAAAATTATATCCAAAAATGTAATTCACTGATAACTTCAATATGTACATGAACTTTGTTTTAGCTCACTCCCTTATGTGATACCTTCGGTATCGGCGTCGGCGTCCCAGGTTAAGATTTTTTGAGCGGTTTTCTGTTTAAGTACTATGCACTATAATGATCAGACATGCATGGAATATGCTTTTAGTGTATTTCATTGTATCCAATAAGGTTTCAGATGCTTTCATTTCAGTATTTGGAATGACCAGGTTAATGTTTTGGAGCAAGTTAACATTTCTGGTGCAGTTTTTGGTGTAGGTCTTTTTTTCCAAATAACTATAAGCCCTATGTTGACCGCATTTACAAATATGGATGATACATCTAAGGATGCATCTAACAACCAGGCTTGATTCGGATGCTGAATCTGACCTACATTTTCCGGATGAGCGAACAGGTAAATGTTTCTGGTGCAGGTCCCATTCCAAGCAACTATGAGACCTATAATGACCAAACTCGCATGGATGATATATCAAAGGTTGTACACAACCAGGCTTGCTTCGGATGCTGGATCTCACTTACATCTTCCGGATGAGTAAACAAGTTTATGTTTGGTGCAGGTCCCATTTCCAAATGATTTTGAGCCCTATGATAATTAAACTTGCATGAATGATACTTCTAAGGATGCACATGCACTACCAAGCTTGCTTCGGATGCTGGATCTTACCGACATTTTCTGGATGAGTGAAAAGGTTAGTTTTTATGCAGGTCTCAATTCCAAGTATGAGTCCTATTCTTGAGCAAACTTGCATGGATGAAACATCTTAGGACGCACACGAATGGGCTTGCTTCGGATGCTGAATTTGACCTACATTTTACATGTATTTATGAGTGAACAGGTTAAGGTTTTAAGAAGGTTCTTCTAAAGCAGGTATATGCCCTATGTTTGAGCAATCTTGCATCGATGATACATCTTAGGATGCACACTAATGGATTTGCTTCGGATGCTGAATTCGACATACATTTTCCAGATAATGGACCAGGTAATTGGTGCAGGTTTTACACCAAGAAAATATTAGACCTGTATTAACCAAGCTTGCATAAATGATGCATCAAGGGATGAACACTCTTAAAATTGCTTCAAATGCTGGATTTAAATTACATTTTCTTGATGGCCGACTAGTTTGATGTTTTTGGATTAGGTCTATTCCCAAGTAATTATAACTGCAAGCCCTCTCAGATAAAAATTGCATTAAATTTTGAATTTTGGGATGTAAACTTCTAGAATGTTAGTTAATTGTGGAGCTTTGATCACTAAAAGACAATACTCTTTGAGCTGAGCTTTGTAATCTCTGATTACCTATGTTCTGTTTATGGACAAGGTTTTGCAGACAAACAGACAGACAGACACACGGACGGACAGGACAAAAACTATATACCCCCAAAACCTCGTTTACGGGGGCATAAAAAATTGCTAAACAATTAATATGAATAACTTCATTCGGCATTCGACTAAATGAGAGATAGTAATTACTGACAAGTTTAAGGTCATTCTTGCGACCGAAGGACTAGCTAAATGATGATTCTGAACGAGACTTGATATGTTTGTTTCACCAACTTGTTTGTCAACAGCTTGGTTCGTTTAAGAAATTGTTTGTACGTAAAGCATGCATTTGAACTGGGAGACGCAGTCTTAATTCGAAGGTGAAAAGGGTACATTGCCTCAAAATGGAAGTCATCTCGTTTATCATAAATATTTGGGGTTAATGTATCTAAATGCCAAGTTAAAGGCCACGGCTAGTATTTTTCTTATTCTAACAGACGAATGGACATACCGATCACTTAACACTCTCCCACATTTCAAGCGGGGGTATACTGACACAATGTCGTCAATTAGAACCAAGCTTTGTATTCTTTCAGAATTTATTCATGTCTATGCTAAGAGAGTGGCTCCATTGTCCTATACGTGGCGGGACGGGTCTTTGATGACTGGTCCGTGGTGCCCACAACAACCATTTGAGGATCGTGAGTGTATGGGACTGATCGTTGACGACTGGTGTCCGAGCATGGCCCTTGACGATAGTTCCTGTACAGACGACAAGAGGCTATTTTTCTGTGAATGATGTCTGAAGGATAATCACCCCAGCCGATCAAAAATGTAATCACATGGATCTCTGAACAATACCTCCGAGAGAAATCTTTGTCCCTTTGTGAATTTTAAGATGGCAAAACTTAAAAAAGATTTTACATATTACTAGAATATGCCTGTATTTAATTTATTCTTGTGATTTAAAGAAAATCAGATATTTAGATATAGAGTTCTTAGAATTGCATTTCAGCTTCATTTTATGGAAATCGGATATTTATATACAGAGTTCTTAGAATTGCATTTCAGCTACATTTTATATTTCTTTTGGAAATCAGATACTTATATACAGAGTTCTTAGAATTGCATTTCAGCTACATTCCATATTTCTTTTGGAAATCAGATACTTATATACTGAGTTCTTAGAATTGCATTCAGCTTCATTTTATATTTCTTTTGGAAAGTCTCTTATCGGTCAATAAATGGGTTACATACACGGCATAAAAAGTTTCTTCACAAACGCTTGGAGTAGAGTTGAGCATTTTACAAACAATCACTTTATCACGCCTGCTATTCAGCTTCATTTTATATTTCTTTCAAAAAGAGAGATCTCTCTAACATAAAGAAATATCAATAAATGGCTTACATATCTTTATACTTTAGAGAGATATCTCTTTAAACAAAGCTTTTTTGAAGTAGAGTTGTAGAGAGATATCTCTTTTACAAACAATCACAAAGAGATATCTCTTAAAGTTAGACAGATATCTCTTTAACAAGGAACAAAGAGATATCTTTCTTAGTTAGAGATATATCTCTTTAGATTTTCAAAAAGAGATATCTTTATAAGCTAAAGAGATATCTCTTTTAATTAAAGAGATATCTCTTTTCCAGTGATGCTTAAAATGGAATTATTAATTCTCCACTTTAAAACGAAAGCGAAACAGGAAGTAAAGTCTCTGAAATTTTAATGAAATTTAAGAATGTGATGCTATAAATCCTTTACCTGAAACAACAAATAATAATGCTAACTTTGTTGATTTAATTTTAATATTCTCAAAGTAAGACATATATATTGCAATGATTTTCGATTATGAAATAATCAACTATTTCTATTTGATTTTCCGAAGCTTACTTCCGGTACATGGAGAAGTCAGTTGAAATGGAATTTAAATTAAAAAAATATGAAGAGAGATATCTTTTTGCAACAAAGAGATATCTCTTTTTGCTTGAGAGATATTTCTTTTAGACAGTTTTGAAAGATATCTTTCACTTTAAGAGATATCTCTGAAGATAAACTAAGAGATATATTTTTTGGCCTTATATCTCTTTATTGGAAAGATATCTCCAAAAGTTAAAGAGATATCTCTTTAGGTGAAAGAGATATCTCTTTAACGTTTAGAGATATCTCTTTTCACGAAAGAGATATCTCTAAGGGAGAAAGGGATATCTTTTCAGTGGAAGAGATATCTCTCTAAGTGTAAGAGATATCTCTTTCTCATAGAGATATCTCTTAAAAATGAGAGATATCTCTATTTTTACGAGATATCTCTCTAAAATGAGAGATATCTCTGTAATTTTAAGATAAATTTTATTTTTCGAATAAATAGTAAAAGGGCTTGCCATAGATCAGTTGCATAGCCAGAGTTATGCATAGCAATCAAAGGAGATCGACAGTACACAGGTCTGATTCAGGCAATACTTGAAATCTTAATTAAAATATAAGAATGTGATTCCATGAGCAATTTATTTTTCTTTAATTTTACATTCTCATAAATTGCAATGATTGTCAATTAGTGACGATATTTGTTTTGAAGCAAGTAGAGCAAGTATTTGCCGACAAGTATTCGTTTAAATCTCAACTTACCTTATATATACAATTTCCACCATTTGTTTGCAACAATTACATTCTATCCACCCAAATTTAGACTTTGTTTTGTCCATTATTTAGAAAATATAAGTAAATAAAGTTGCCTACATGCATCCGATAATTCAGTTATGAAAAGAGATTTCGAGTTAAGCATGATCGAGATAAAGGATAAAAAATTTCTAAAGTTATATACCATCATAATTCAACACAAAAATCGTCACTAATCGACAATCATTGCGTGAAGGACATGGAGATAACGAACAGTATTCAAATCAAGGACCGTATTAAAACAATACAAAATAAAAACAGAGCAAACAGAGGTGTGATCAGGTGACATGGAGGAGTGAGCATCTCCTGCCGACCGGTCAAACCAGTCGTGTGCTCCTTGTCATGACCGGGAAATAACGGAAAAATCCGTCGTCAATTCAATGTACATGTATAAATAATGGACTAACAATTAGTATGAAAAACGTCAGTCAGAGTTTGACTCAATGATAAATTGCATTTGCTGACAACGTCATTGTATCGACCAAAGAACTTACGAAATGATGAAAATGATAAATGACTAAATGGTAAATCTATAATTTTATGGTGATTCAAAATTGACTTACAGATGACATTTGAATTATTTTTCTTTCATTTGTATGACATATTATAATACATAAGGAGAGAAACTAGTTAATTGTACAAAACTTGTTTTCCAATCCCTTTGATGTACTCAATAAAGTACGATTAAAATGAATATCTTAAAAACCTAATTTGGGTTTTCTTTTATCATACAATTGAATATTATTTGGTACATTAATATTATTATACATGCGTGATATTACTGTCGGTATTTGAACTTTAACTGAATAACAAACGTCTTTCAAACTTTTCGGTACTAATAAAGCCTTAGTAAGAATTAAATATTTATGGAAATCTATACCTTTGTATACGCTGGATCTTTTTCTTTCTATTCTTCTAATAGTTTATTGGCAGTAATGTCTCTACGGTCATGCTAATGTAATTTTAATTTGTTTTGCAATAACTTAGTTTGTCTTGTCAATTCGCAGGTTTACACAAACTTTCTGAGCAATGTCCAATAACTAACACTCAACAAAATAATTAGACATAAAACCGAAAGATTTGTTAGAACAGCTTTGTAAAGGAAAGCAAAGAATTTGTTTTAAACAAATGTCGGTATTCTCAAACTCATTAATGATGTTTAAAACGAAAAGATTATCATTTTTGTAAGCCTTGATAGTTATAGTACTCCGTGATGGCAAATTGGAAAGTAACTTCAATCCTGATCTATTTACTGAAAGGTAAGGTTTTTCTCCATGTGTATCAAATTTATATGACTTTTGAATTTATATACTAGTATATACTTGAATAATGGTCACATTTTTTTCAATAATATTAGAAATATTAACTGGCTCACTGTGGAGCAATTTTGGCATGATTTATGAAATAGTAAGTTTATGTTGGGTTTCCAATTTTATTTGTTCCAAAATATCAAAGTCCTATCAAATATTGCAAAAAAATATTTTTAAATCTTGGTTTCATCACTATAAAACATTGCCAAACGTTCTGCTTTGATAGAAGAATACATGAACAATATGCTATTGTAACAGAATGCATTATTTTTCAATGACCTTGTAGCCTATGATGTAATATATTTAATAAATAGATTTTCCGCTATCACCATAACTTTTAAACTGTGCTACAAATGAGACTGTCAGTTTGGTTGCACATTTATCTATTAAGTTCTACTATCAAATGACACCAAGGACAATGATCGGATATGTGACCTATTTGCTAAAATTGTTTTTTAGAACTTTGTTGCCGCCGGGCGCATAGTGTTTCACAAACACATCTTGTTCATATTTATCTAGTAATATTCTACTATCAAATGCATGTGGTTTTGAAGATCGACTTCCAACTTACTCAACACTCAAGTTCACGCTCTGAAAATTATTGTTTTTTTTTTAATCTAAACCTGGCTACTGACAAATGAGTTGATGATATATGGATTTCAATAGATCTCATTTGAAACTGTATCTCATGAATCCTATGGTTGTTATATTGACCACGGTAACATATTCAACTTATCATATGGAATTTAAAAATATTTCCTTTAAATACTTAATTTGACTTGATGTTTTTCTTCGTCTACCTGGTCAATATGTAACATATATATATATGACCCACAGTGGATGTGACCAGTCTTCGGGGGATACTTACTCCTCTCGCACACTTTATTTCGCTCTGGAATATCCAGAGATCAGCGTTTTTTGCCATTAGGTGATATACAAATGATATTATTGAAATATCAAAACGGTGCCTCATATATATCGTATGAACAAAAAACAAACAAAATTCATGATTCAGTTTCCAGCGGAGACAGTCTGTTTAAAATCATCCCTCGACTAGAAAACAAGAGATCCGATGGTATTCCGATGAAAAAGATGGTGGCGCCATTGATCTCACAGTGTGCCTACTTGTGTGCGACGAACGATTCCTGTCGAGGTTTCCATTACAACAAGATCTCACGGGAATGTAGCCTTTATAACAGTCAGAACCACAGAGATGTGGGGGAGGACATTGGAAGTAAACACTTTCAAATCATGCCGAAAGGTAAGAGAGAGAGAGAGAAAGAGAGAAAGAAAGAGAGAGAGAGAGGTTACATGCATATAGAATATGATATAATACTACTAATGGTAACAGATTAACCAATATCAATAAGAATGCTTTGTGAAAAAAAATTATCATAGTGAAGACCAATGATAAATTTTATCACTAATCACTAACGCAGCATCTGTTTGAATTTAAAATTTTGTCTTAAGATGCAAAATCTCTCTGGTATTGTCAAATAAAAATAAATGAATCCTTACCCCCCGCCTCCCTTATGGTTATAACTGGTGAAAAAGACTCCATGTTTCCTGTGCCGAGTATATGACAAATCCTTTGCAGCTCTCCATCAAAAAGTAAAATAGGAGGTGCACAATGATATGTAATAAAGATTCTGTGAAAGTTTCATCAAATTTCATTCAGTGTTATGAGAGGAGTTTTGTCGGATAAGTTGTATAATCACAAATCTTAAAGAATTGCCGGACGGATATAATGGAAGGACGGTACAAATAATTATCAATTGGGTCGGACTTAGGACCTTCGTACAGACACGGATAATATAAAATCGATTAAACTATATAGGCCTTAGCCCGCTTTTCAAGCGGGGGGTATAAAAAAAATTATCATAGTGAAGACCAATGATAAATTTTATCACTAATCACTAACGCAGCATGTTTCCTGGTGTTAAAAAGATAAGTACAATTTCGGAAAATTGATGTCTTACGAGTTCTGTCGCCCGCAAGTCGTTATGGTTACAGTATCTGCTCTACAATCCAAAAGTAAGGAGTCAATCCTTACGTCGTGGGTTCAAACGTAACTATTCTGTTGTTTCCCAACACAGACAAGTACCTAGCCCAAGAGGCGTTACTCAAGTGATGAGTCCGAATAAACCGTGTCGCAGTAGGTGCTGGTACGAACAAATCCTCCTCATTGGTCAATAATCTGCGTGCCGAGTATGGATGTAATATATACTTTGATTGGTTAAATATAAAATGAATGGTGGGACGTGGACATTTCAATCCACCATCATATTCGATTTCGTAAAGATATTCGTCACAAGATATAGAACATGGTAGATGACAACCATTCATTTATGCTAAATATTTAAATTTGCAGATTATTTCCCTACATATGACTTTGTAACATTTTCATAGAAATTGTTTGATTGATATATGTTGTATAATCATCAAATCTTAAAGAATTTTTCGCCATATAGACACGTCCGATGTAATAGGTAAGGACTTCAAATTTTGACCTTCTTACAATTACAAAAGCAGTAAAGGCCCTGTCACACCCAGCTGCGTTCACACGGAGTCATTGCGGCGTTGTTAAATTTTTAAAATCGCCGTGGAATCGCAATTGCACAAATTTCTGTAAAATTTTCAATATCGAAACAAACTTTACGGCGACGGCCTTAGCGATCTCACGACTGCGTTCCCATGAATCTCTCGATTGACTGCGCTTCTGAAATTCATTATATTTTCACTTGTTCACGGCGTTCTCACTGCGCTGGCTGCGTTAAATACGTTCACAATGCGTTCTATACTAATATATACAGAAGGAATGTGAAACATTTTTGTTCAAAGAATCAAGTTAAAAAAAACTTAAATATAAAAATATTCTTAATAATTAAAAAATGTTTTATTTAAATAATTTAGTACGAAATTATTAATAGTTTTATGAACACACTCCTAACAATTTTATCGTCAAATGTGTTGTTACATTTTCTTTGTTTTATTGTGAATGAAAAAAAATAATAAACACACTGAAAAGTTTTCTACAAAATTTAATGGAAACAACAGAACAAGTTCTGGTGTAATTTTATCTTCCATTTTTTTCACTTAAATGCTCCTAGTGCAACAAATACGTTTGAATTATTGCTGATCAAATATGATCTCATTGCTCTTGTTTTGTGAGCAGGCTGACAACGCTCTAACAACGCCGTGAAAGCGCATTGTGATCGCCAGCGGACGCTGTAGGGGAGCGCAATGATCGCTATACCTATTGCTGTCGCCGTCTTATCGTTAAAAAATCACAAGACGATAAATCTCATTAGAAGCGCCGTAATAAACGCGATAGAAACGCAGTGACATCTAAAAGGATTCCGCGACATCTCCGTAAGGTCTCCGTGGAAGCGCCATCAACTATCATGCGTTCGTGCCGCGATCATGTGCGTCTTGTCACGGCGTTCGTAGGAGCTCCCACTACGTTGTTGGAGATCTCACCGCGCTGCTACGGCGATAATACTACGTTTCTACTGCGGTTCTTATCAGACCGCGATCACACGGCGCGTACTTTGTGCATGCCCAAAGTGATCGCCGTCCCCTGGCGTCCTAGGAGACCCTACGCGACCCTACGGCGTTCAGTGGAGATCTCGCCGCGTTGTCACGGCGCTGTAGGAGACTCTACTGCGATCACCTCGGCGTTTTGCATTTTTTGAGGACGCCGTGCAGTCGCCGTGAGGACGCAGCTCCGGTGTGACAGGGGTTTAAGGGATCTTTATTGTACCAACGCCTAGCTTAGCATGGGGTCTCGGTTTGTAAGGTATCATCCGAAGGACCCGCAACTTTCACTTCAGAGTGCCGAGGCTTGGCGGAAGAACAGCTGTTACCTAGTCGCAGCCGAGATTCGAAGACATGACCTCCCGATCACGTTCAGCGCGCTCTCTAACGATTATAAGCCACCTTGCGTGACGAATGTTGAAAAGATAGCTAAAATGAGTAATACTACAATTTATATTAGCAGAGAGTTTTCCTTCAAATGACAAAATTGTGACAACTTCATTGACTTTCCATTAGATAGTAAGGCCAAATAATTGTCCATCAAGAATGTGACTTCTATAGATTTGATAATTGGGTTCTTTCTACAGAGTGTGTTCCTGGGATTGACGAGTGGTTCCCAGACTTAAATAAATGTATCCACATCGATACTACCTTAGTATATCACAGCGAAGCTCAAAGCAGGTGCCATTCACTGTCCAAAGAATTGATGAGTCTTGAGACCATAGCAAAATACAACACTGTCAAGGCACTTTTGAATACCTTCGATGTTGGTGGGTACTTTTTATAATATTAGTACTTTGGTCCGTCTGTATAGCATAAGAGTGAAATTTAATGAGACTTTCATCTTTATTACATATTGCCAGTGCAATTTTAGTTGATCTAACCTGGAAGTGGAGGCGGGGGGTGAGCTCATTGCAAAGTAATATTTACTTTGGAGCATAAGTAAGATTTATTATGCAGAAAGCCTGGAAGCTGAGTCCAAAATAATTCTTTGGAAAAATTGTTCCAATGATTAATCAAAAATTGATCTTCAAAGCTTGACAACTGTATATGGGAGTGCTTATGTATAAGCAGGATCTGAATTTTTTAGAGTACGTGCCGTAGAACTGAGCAATATGGACACTTTCCAAGATTTGATCTTGTCCCAACTCGGACAAAAACATTTCTGTGGCATAAAAGTACATGTTGCTAACCATCATGTAGCGATGTTTGAAGTAAAAAAATGGCATGTCTCCTTTATTTAAAAACACACAAAAATTCCAATTTGTTTTACCATATGTGTATAAGTAACAACTAAAAAATGGTATCTAAACTAGAGGTACTGTGAGCAATGAGCTCACTAAATGATACCCCCCGCCTCCCATATGAATATAATGGCAGTGTCCATGTTTTGCTCTGGAAAATCAAAATATATGTCAGATCATTTATCTATAATAGGAGGTGCACAATGGCAATATGTAATTAAGAACCTGTGAAAGTTTCATTAAATTTCCTTCAGTGGTACCCCAAAGCGTAACAGACGGACGGACGGACAGACAGACGGACGGAAATTTACTATATACCCTCCCACTTTTCAAGGATAATTAAGGCTATATAGTGCCATGTTTTGTTTACATGTAGAAAATATCGTATTTATAACAAAATGAGATTCAGCAAATCACTAGAAACTGTCTAATTGTATTTAGAATTTACAAACGAACATTTATTTTAAAGGATATTTAACCTATGTAAACAAAACTAGAGGTACTGTGAGCGATGAGCTCAAAATACCCCCGCCTCCCATATGGTTTTAACTATATACCCTCCCGCTTTTCAAAGTTTCATCAAATTTCATTCAGTGGTATGAGAGGAGTATAATGGGTACCCCAAAGCGTAACAGACGGACGGAAAAAATCTAAGCACATTTTATACCCTAGTATATGCACATTTTACTAGTATATGATGACATCACAACGCGCTTCAATTACTTTGTATATCAGCAGAAAACAAAGAGCAAAGCCATTTTTGCGGTACAAGTGTATGGTTTCGTATAAATTATACATTTTCTCTTGAATTCTTCGTGGTTTAAAGTTCATCGATTATGCATTCTGATATAGGAAATAATTCTCATTGGGAATATTCACTATTTATACTCTTAAAAATAATACCTTCTTACAACTTGATTCTTGTCTTTTGCTCTTCAATAATCAATACACAGTATGCTCAATTTCTTTGCATTTTCAAAGTTTTAGAAAACCGTCATCTCAGCTAGCCAATGGTTTCTGATACGCTGCTCTCATGAAGATCACGTGACGTAAACAATATCGTCTTTTGACTGAAGCATAGACCAAGGGTTTCTGATACGCTGCTCTCCTGAAGATCACGTGACGTAAACAATATCGTCTTTTGACTGAAGCATAGACCAAGGGTTTCTGATACGCTGCTCTCCTCATTGTGATGTGAGAGGAGTATTAGAAACCCTTGGCTAGCGAAGATGGAAAATCGTGTGTTTTAATTATGTAAAGCAAAATATAAGTACTGGTATAAGTATGGGTGAACAAAGGGATACTGCCACAGAAATAATTTCTTTATGTTTTCGGTGATTTACTTGTTTCTTTTGCAGAGGCCATTCATCTGTACACTAAGAAGGTGGGGACCTCGAGCTATCAATGGCGCGATGGATCCTCCATTCCCGCCCATCTGTGGTGTCCAAACCAACCATCTGATGAAACCGAGTGTCTGGCGTTAGCCAAAATAACCAACTGCCCGGATAAGGGGATAGACGATTACATATGTACACAGGGTTTAGCACAGTTCTTCTGTGAATAACGTTGTTTGTCCAATGCTTTCAACAAGATATTGACGGAAAGAAGAAGGGAATGTGTTTAACATGATTGATTAGTGAATATATCACTGATTAAGTTCTTTCAAATGGCACCAAGGTCAATGACTGTGACCTTGACTGTAACCTATTTTATGCTAAAAATAGCCTTTTTGAACCTTCGCCATTATTTTTGAAGCAAAAGAGATAGAGACTGAATATTTAGTAAGCATACTCTAAATTAAGGTCTTTCAAATAACACCAAGGTCAATGACCTTGTGACCTTGACCATGAGCTTTATGCTAAAAATAGCTTTTATAGCTTTTTCGAACTTTGTTGCCGCCAGGCGCATAGTGTTTCACAAACACATCATGTTCCTTATTGTATCACGCATGCTTGTAAAGAAGATTACATTTTCTCTATGTTTGACTTGATTCGAATCTGGGCTTTTCCATGTAAGATATATACAGTAATTATATAAACGTGTCTTTATATTCTACATCTTACACGTGCAAGGGATGCCAAATCATCTAAACACATTTCCTTTAATTTTATCACGCGTTTAGTAGTACATAATGTTTTGGGTTATCTATTTCTGTATACATTTTATTGCAGTTATATGAATCTGTGTTTGTTTGTATACTACACGACTATTGCAAGTTTCTTTGGTAGCTTAGCTTTGGTCCGTCTACATCGGTGCACGTGTCGATGGATTATACTGAATAGTGACTAAATCAGGCCCTTTATATAAGGTTCCTCAGATATACCGAGAGTCCGATCAAAAATGGCGGACACATTCTTTTTACGAATTGTGTTCAGCTTTAATTTCCGGTGAACTTCTAGAAATGCAGTTGACAATTACTAATATATATGAAGCTCCCGTCCACCAAACTATTATTTCCTTTACTTTAACAGTATAAACTCATCAAGGGCATACATGGCTCATTTGTTGAGATTTAACACACTCAAACACTAGGTCCATTTGGTTACTGAATTGTTTTTCTGAACAGACACATTATAATTTTGACAGTCCGACACTCACTGGGCGCAATTGTTTGAGAGTTTGCTCAGAAGTCGCGGAGTAAGTAGTTGCATTGCAGGTTCGGATCACACTGAGGGACGGTGGGGAACGGTCCTTCGGACCGTATAAATCGTCAGGTCCCAATTCACAGTAGGTGTTGGCATGAAAAATGTTCCCTAATTGCTTTAAGACCGCAAGGGCCTTTGTGACGTGACTGACGCCATAATCAAAAGTGCACCAGCGACCAACTTTAAAGGTTGGAACTTCACAACTCTACCAGCAAGTGGTGGCGGGTCTCAATATGAATGAAAAATTCTTGAGGGAACAAAAATTTGCTTTAGAAATACAGGTACAGAATTTCAATATGTCAATGCCTGAGAAATTTACACACATTTTCCATTTAGGTAGATGTTAGTTAAACTGTGAAATTACAGGAGACTCATCTCCAGTTCAAAGGACCAAAAGAAGTGAATAACTTCGCAATTATTCAGGTAAGTCTCATCTCTCAAGCCACGGTCCGAAGTCCACATACTGGGAGGGAGAGGATCGTACATTTTGGCCGTGGTTTGCGATGATGGGTAGGTGTAAGCAGCATTAATTTTACGCTTGACTGGTGTGTACACATGCGCAATCAAATCTTGGGAGTTGGAGAGATAATGAGATGTGTATAACGGGACTCACGTCTTGGATCGAGAGATATAGAACTTCAAGAGAGAAGTAGATTTGCTTAGTTATAGCAAAAAAACAGACCAGAGGTTCACTTTGGGAAATTGAGAACATCAATAGCTGATCAAGAGACTGTAATTCGAGCCATCCAGATTAACATGTACCATATTCTCTAGGCAAGCACTTGTCAATCCATGCCTCATTAAGACTACACACATAGAAGAGACTTCCAAAATGTTTATCCTTAGTTTCTGATCTGATACAAACAAAAATCAATAATACCACAGTGTGAAATAATTTATTTTTAGATATGTAATTAAGATACCTATAGGAAGCAGGAGTGGTTGTTAAGGAGACAAATCACATGACTGACATGTGACTTTCATCTCTATTGCAGCATATAAAAAAAACATTAAATGTGTACATAAATACTTTTCTTAAAAAATGTGCAAAATAACATAGAATAACTTCACTTTTATAAAAAATGAAAAATCATCTTCAACATGGCAAATTAATAAAGTTAAAAAGAAAAAAAAATCATGAGCAATGTATAAACCTGTTTACAAGTTGTTTGAAAATACCATAAAAAATGAGGAGAAAAAAAAAAATTATTTCTAATAAAATATTTGCAATCTTTGATTCAAGCATCTAAGCAATATTACCATTATTTGTTCATATGAAATAAGGATATACAGTATAATCACAACATTGATTATGATATATAGAGGACAACAGAATCAAATGCACCACCAGTGATGTAAATGCCCAGCAAAGAATAAAATGAAATAACAGCAAATGCTACACTAAATACCAAAACAAAGTCACAGAGGATATTTCTGCTTGAAAGCCCTCCAGGCAGTACGTCATGTAAATATAGCCTTCTACAAAGCACTTGTGAAGAAAAATATATTTCTGATATAAAATAAAAACATGTCGGGAAAAAATCTTATTTATATTTTTTTTTTAAAGGAAAAAAAATTATTGAAATACAGGGTATATATCTTTTTAATTTTGCCAATCTTAACATTTTAACACCAAAACAAGGTGATGCAGCACAATGCGATGCTCCTGACAGTTGCAATGTCTACAGTCTATGGGACACTGTTACGGGCAGTCATGTGACTAGGTGGGCGGAGCTAATGTCCAAATTTAGGCAAGAACGTTGTCCAGCTCCGACTGTTGTCCCTCCTTAACAACTGTCACCTGCATGTACGGCTTCTTGTCGTTATCCTTGATGTATTTCTAAACAAAGCGACAGTCATTATAAGATTTCATGTCATATCAGCTGAATTCAATGAAAGTAAAGGGAACAATATTAATTTACCCCAGGTTTTATTTAAAACAACCTGAGGGTGTATGGAATATAACCCAGGGTAAATCCCTGTACACCCTTGATTAGACCTGGATAACACATTTACTGTAGAAGCACAAAGAACTATATGCGGTATATTGCATATGTTTGCCCCCACAAAAGTCAAATTTTGAAAACTTCCTGAAATGTGCTGAATTCAATAAATTGTACGAGAAATATAAGTTAACAGAAAATATTATAGTTCCAGAGCAGTGTATTCACAATTTCTGTTTTTATGACGTCACAAACTAGTCCGATTTTATATCCTTTTTCAGAAAGAGGACAAAATGGACAAAATTTCAACAATTTAAGCTTTAAAATTTATAGAGCGCATGTGTGTTCAGGAACAATATTGACATATTTCATTGATATTATCATTCTACACATTATATCAAAATATTTATCCTGAACACACATGCGCTCGGTGACTTTTATTTAAAATATCGACGAAATATGTACATTTTTCTGCAAAATTCATAAAAAACTGAAATTTACGTCATATTTGTGACGTCATTACGTACATATGACGTCATTACTTATGAAATTATTCAGTGCTTTGAAGTCAGCATATACTCCCCTGTTTAAGGACTTAATTAAATATTACTCTATCAAAGTTTGATTTTGGGGGGCAAATGTTGGTTAATACCGCATATAGTTCTTTTCATCGGGATAAACTTTCATTGATTTGTCATCAGAAATAGTTTCGTGGGCATTAATTTCGTTGTTTTGAAAGTAACCCTATTTAATAAATAATCATATATAAAGTTTCGTGTGGGATTTGATTTCGTTGATAATTGTTAACAACCGAAATAAACGAAATTTAATCCCACGAATATTTGTGCTTTTACAGTATTTCCTATTAAATCAAAAACTTTCTTGGTAAACCGAAGGCTAATCAGTGGTATTTCAAACTATTACATACTTAAAAAATACATCGTGACATCATGTGAATTGCTTTTTGATATTTTTAAAAGAAACTTTACTTTGTGACGTCATGTTATTTACCTACACCTCAACATTTACATCCAACTTGCTAACCAATCAAAACTCATGTTACAAGCTAGATAGGAAATAATATGATTATTTTCTTCCTGTACTAGATGGATAGCCAATCATCTAAGCTCTCAGGATATGTATTGTGGATGATCAATCATCTATATAAACTCTCATTGACTTACATGAGCATAGGGGAATCCATTCCTCTTTTCTGCTACAGAAGCATTAGCACCAACGTAAACAAACACCTGTAGACCATTGTCCACCAGGAATACGTCCTAAAGGAAGAAAACAGTCAGGTCAACAAAGCTGAAATAACTTACCACACCACTGTAGTTTAAAAAATCAGACAAAATTACAATAATTTGTAATGTCAGAGACATATGAAGGAATATTCTAAAAATATTGCAAGTTACATTATGTTGAGATTTTTAAACAACAAAACTCTCTTAGAAATTCATATGAAGTGAATGATAATGTTATTCTCTTGAAAATTTGAGTTTGTATTTTATGATACTCACATCTGAAGTCAGATCGTCCCTGGTAACTGTTCCCTTCTTAACTTCAGTCATTTCTATCTGTCCACCAGCATCCGAGACTCTATAGAACAAAATCAACTTTTAGTATTTATCTTGAAACAAAACATTCAGTGATATACATTACAATCTTAAATTTCGTTTACACTGTCTTTACATTTCATAAATATAATTTTTTCACACACTGTTACATCTTTATGATAATCCCTTAAATGTAATACATCATCAATCAAATTCTTGTCTCCTGAAATTCTTTCTTTTGAAATTTGTCCCTGAAAGGTAGCCCAATATATTTACCCCCTCACTTCATCAGTGTCTTGTCCCCTGAGACAAATTCTGACAGATATTTTATCCCTCAAGGTGCCTCTTACTTCATCAGAGTCATGTCCTTTGTGACAAAGTATTTGACAGACATTTTATCCCTTAAGGTGGTCCTTACTTCATGCAGAGTCATGTCTCCTGTTACAATTTCTTACATTTTATCCCTTAGGGTGCCCCTTACTTCATCAGAGTCTTGTCCTCTGTGACAAATTCTGATAGACATTTTATCCCTTAAGGTGGCCCCTTACTTCATCAGAATCTTTTCCCTTGTGACTTATTTTGACAAACATTTTACCCTTTAAGGTGCCCCTTACTTCATCAAAGTTTTGTCCCCTGTGACAAATTCTGACAGACATTTTATATCCCTTAAGGTGCCCCTTACTTCATCCTTAAGGTGCCCTTTACTTCTTCACAGTCTTGTCCCTTGTAACAAATTCTGATAGACATTTATCCTTTAAGGAGCCCCTTATTTCATCAGAGTCTTGTCCCCTGTAACAAATTCTGACACTTTATGATATCCCTTAAGGTGGCCCTTACTTCATTAGAGTCTTGTCCCCTGTCTCGACTCCCTCGTCTTCCTCATCCATCTCCACATCTTCATCAGGAAGACCGTCGTAGAATGCAGGAGCACGAGATCCCTCCTCCACTACAGAGTTACTTGCCCCTGATCTCTCAGCCTCCAACTGCTGACAGAATTGTTGAGCCTAAAAGATTGAATTTGGAGATTATAAAAATAGCAGCAGAAATGTTGTGAAAGAGTATTTGATCTCTACAGTTTCTCAGCATCTCATTTTTATAAAAGAATTAATAGTTTGGTGTGTGTGTTTTACTTTAATTGGTTGCCTTTCATTTTACTTGTTTTAATTTTTTAATTTGATGGAAACCACATGTGTTGTTTCTTTTGAATCAAAGATAATTGAGCAAAATGTAACAAAAATTAAGAAGGGCACTGCATGATTGAACAAATCGGACCTTGATTTTCTCCATGCCATTGGCCCCTGCTCCGTTCCACTGGATGATTTCCAGTCCCTTGTCCAACACAAACACATCATCAGACTTCAGACTCTTCTCTGTGAAGGGCACCTGTCAACATCGTATCATCCATGAGAAATGTCAATTAAAATTGATAATTATGTTTTACAGGTAAACTCTGAAAATCTGGCTTGAGAAAAAATTCAAAGCTT
>NW_026930468.1:0-40688 GCF_032062105.1 Saccostrea cuccullata | reverse complement strand
GTCTTTCACCATTCTGAGAGTAGACATAGATCATTTCCATAAGCCCTCACTAGAATATCCTGGAAAATAAAAATAATGTCTTAGTTGAAAAAAAAATTTTGTTATGTAATATAAGCTTGATGGAATTCTAAATATAGACAAAAAAGGGTATAAATACAAGGTGTAACATCAGATTTTGACTTTTCATATTAACCATGGGTAACACCTCCAGTAAAGAAAAGAGTAAAGGAATGTGTAAAATTCAGTTTGAAAAGAGAGTTCTTTCAGAGAAAGATGTAGACAGAGGTATACCAGTTAAAATAAAAAAAAAGATAGCATTATTGAGATCATTTCTCAAGAAGAATATAACCAATTATGTCCAGAAAAGGGTGATCCTAATGTTGTCAGAGATTACATAGAAAGATCCTTGATTGCAGAAGAAGCTAATGAAGAATATAACCATTTATTACCAAAAGAAGGTAAGAATTACTATTACAAAATTATGTATTCTGATAAGAAAGTTTTCACTTTCATTTGTTGTGCTTTTGACCATTTTAATTGACCTTATGGTCAAGATTGTGATATATACACTCTGATAATCATTTATGATGCCTCCATGATGTTTACCTCAAAAGTTTGAATCAGGGTATTTGTGTTCAAAGAGCTGAAGAAACTATACAGACAGATCTATAATGATTTTGGAAGCATGCATATTAATTAGGGTAAAGGAGATATAACACTAGATTATTAAAAAGAAAAAGGAAAAAGGGGTTAGGGTTAGGGTTAGGGCTAGGGGTTAGGGTTAGTTAGGGCTAGTTAGGGATAGGGGGGTTAGGGTTAGGGTTAGGGTAAGGGTTAGGGTTAGGGTTAGGGTTAGGCCGTTTATACTACTTACGAGTTTTCACTTTTTTTGGGGGGGGGTTCAAAGTTATCATTTGTGAACTGTCCCACTCCCTCCTTTCTAAATTTTTTGAATCCGACACTAATAACTTTACGTTGTAAAATTTTATTCTTAATTCACCTCAAATTTTGAGTAAATACTAACAGTGCTTTGAGCGATTCTTGTGTCTGTATACAGATTCAGCTTTCCGTCATCGCTAAAAATAAACCGTACTGTATCGTTGATATTTTGCAGATACAGTACAGTTTCTGCTCATTTGCATAAGAAACGTCCACAAAAAGTGTTCTGTATCGCAGTTACAGTATGCTTGACTTCAAAGGAAAACTCGTCGGGTCATGTCACAATACTGAAATGAAGTCCATGCACGAATGCTATTGTACATCGGGAATTTTCTTTAATCTTTCATCCATGCATTCCTCCTTCACGGAAAAATATAAATAATTTATTTGAACAACGTGTATAAAAATATGTGGTTTGGTTTGTAAACGTGTTTTAAATCATGATCAGCAAATCGCAAATCCTCGGGCCTTTCTGACTAACAGAATAATAACCTAGAATGTATTACGTATACACCATGACTCCCCCGCCCCACCCCATTTCCCCAAACTCTGAAATAAATGAGGGAGATATTTTATCCTTCATAAATAGAAACTCCATGTTGTATTAACGAGGCCCGATCTACTTGATCTGCGCATACGTTTTAACGCAGCGTCGACTCAGGCACGTCACAATACCCTTGACTGCCATCACAATTGAACACAATAACGTCACAATTAAAATGACGTCAAATTGCGCTAAAATGTTTCGCCGATCTTGCTTATACCTGGTAGCTTTATAGACTATGCATTGAGAGTTGGCATTTCTATTATTTTTTTAATATTTGAATTAATAATCAACTTCGGAACCTAGTTATTTTTGAGGGATCAATTTTTTGGTACAGATTCATTAATTTTATCCTGTTTTATTTCAATTTGTGAGTTAAAAAAAAACAAACACTGCAACTAAAAGTAAACGATTTTAGTCTTTCTCTTCGAACATGTTGAAGTGTTTATACACACTCTTTTTATTGCGGACTTAAATATGCATGGATTATCTTCAGTTTTTTTTTAAATAAAATAAGTCTATAAATCATTTAAATTAAACCCCCGAAATATTTTATTTTTCTATATATTACATGATATTAGTAAAAATCTCAATTTGTCGCCTTTACCCCCTCCTCCTCCCTCTACCCCTTTTTTTCAACGTAAAACAATGTCGCGTGTTAAGAGAAAAATAAAGCATGGCGAGAAAATTATTTCATAATATAAGAATTATTTATTTTTTAGAAACTAATACAGTATTGCAATCGTGTGTTGGTGTTATGTAAACCCATTGCGACCTACAAAATACGTAGTTGGATAGAATAAATCCAAATTTTGTGTTTTGACATGCCCCCTTTTCACTGCAATAAAGGCTACCTCCCATCTTCTTTTCATTTTTTATAAGAAGAATGAAAATTGCATAATATATGTGAAAAACAAAGAATTTCATCATGTATTTTTTTTTAATTTGTAAATTTCTTTGTTTATTGAAGAGTTTTAGTATGTAATTGTGTATAAAAACACGAAAAATGGTCCATATCTTGACAGTGCCCCCATTTCACTACAATAAAGGCAAGGTAACAAAATTTCGTTCTAATTTTTCTAAGCATAAAACATACAAGTATATTTCGAAGAATTAAAATTTTTTATCATTCTGTTTTCGTAATTTTCAACTAGATCGGGCCTCGTTAAATTTTAACATCCGGTGATGTCAATACACTCAAAGTTGTTTTTCCGACCTCTGACGAAATCGAACGAGATGATGCGAATTTAAAACATCTTTATCGGCCCTTTTAATGAAATATAATTCTTACGAACTTCTGGGCAAAAATGAGAAACCATACTTATGAAGGCTTACTGATATTATAAAGATTACCTTTTTTCAAATCATGACCAGATTAGGTATTCAAAATTTAACATAGGAAGTTATACCCCCACAAAGTGATTGTGTATTTGGGGGGGGGGGGGGGGGTAGGGTGGATGGGTTAGGAATTACATTGTCTGTTTAACTGTTCAGGTGTCTGTCTGTTTCTCACAGTTGTTTGATGAAGAAACTGGAAGTTCATACTCGATTCAAAGAAAGCTCATACTCGATTCAAAGATTTCCAATGATCCTAGGATGTGTCATGATATTGATTCAAGGCAATATTACGGCTAATTCAAGGTCACTGATAAAAAAATTAATGTTTTGTCACAGCCATTTATATGTGATAGAGAATACCTGGAAGCTCATACTTGATACAGAGATTGCTTGTGACAAAAAGGTTTTCAACGATTTTGACTCAGAAAATAGTATCATTGCAATCTGGACTATATTTGTTTTGCGTTCATACTTGATGCAGATTGCTTCTGGTCCGCCGGGTTCAGATGACTTAAAATAAGGCCATTTTAACAAATTCAGGGCCAATGACAGAAAAAGTTGTAAAATTCCTGTCAGAGTTATGAATTTCTAATCACTAAAAGTTGTTTCAGATTGAGGGTTTGTCTTGACACAAAACCAAGGTTATTCTGTTAAGATCAAGGTCACTGACAGAAAAAAATATTTTCTTTTCCACGCTTTGAATTAGCAAATGAAAATCATTGGAGGCTTTTACTTGAAACATAGATTACGTATGATTGGAGGTTGTGTCATGACCCTGATCAAAGGTTTTCTGGCAAATCAAGGTCACTGACAGAGAAAAAATGTCCAAGCATAACTTTGTAATTAAGATTCAATTGAGGCTCCGCCTGAGAAGAAAGGTTGTTCAAATAAAAAAGTGCAGTGACCTTGACCCAAGGTCGGTAATTCCTGTCCACAGCTCCAACGGAAGACCTACTCGTTGCTTTGCAACGAGCTCGGCTCTAGTTTTTTTTTCAAGATATATTATCAAGATATATTATCATCAAGATATATTATCAAGATATATTACTGCAGTCGGGTACGCTTCACACAGATTGTTCCGACAAAAATAGTTCCATCATGATAAGTAGATACAACTGTTACATTACTGTTAATAATTAGAATAATACTGTGTATGTCATAGGTTAAAGAAATCAAAATTAACTTTAAAATGTTTTTAGAAAATCACTTTCTCCCGAAATGCAAAAAGAAAAACATTAATATTCCTACGCTCTCTCCCTCCTCTTTCTTTTCCTAACATGTTTGATAACAGAGAATATTTAGGTCATTCTTCGATTGAATTTTTTTCACCGATGAATTGATAATACTTTATCAACAATTGTATTAAGTTCATGTTTAATGTTCGTTAATTATCATATAAATTCCTCTTAGAGAAAAAAATCATTCTGTGTGTTTTTTATTCAATAACGAAATTTTCAATCCCTGGGCAGATTAGATTGAGTACATTGTAGGGAGCATAACTATAATATGTGTAGCAAAACCCGAAACGGGCAGGAGATTTCTAAACTGAAAATCAGGTTCATGTTGAAGCTCAGCATATTATTATATATAGAATTTGAATTATGTAAGTAAGTTACGTGACGAATATATAGTATATTTCAGTAATTTAAAAAAAAAAAGGTTTTCAGTTTCGGTCCTGATTTTCGTAACCCATTTTAAACACCGATTTGGATGCAAGTGTTAGAACAAATGTTAGAACAAAATATATTTGTGCAGGGATTGTATAATTAATTTTTTTTTATTAATTAGAATTCGTATTCATATGATATAATTAAGTTAAAATGTTGCTAATGAATTTTCTGGTATGTAATCAAATATAAAGTCAAAGATTTAAATTGTGAAGAAAAAAAGTTAACCAAATTTTCTACGCAAGTAAAGCGTCATTTTCCCGCCAAAGCTAGCTACGGTGATGAACTAGGGCTATATTTTCTTGATGAAAATTCAAGTAAATTGAAAAGTCGAATTCTTAATCATAATGGTTATACAACAGGGGACCTGCCATCGCAACTTCTCGGCAAAACAAACGTGTTTCTCCGAGCTCGCTGTTTGACAATCTCATTGCAAGTGTATAGACCAAGGCTAATGTACTGGTCTGGGGGCCATAAAAGTTAGACGAGCTCACTTTTGATCTCAGACTCACTTTTCCACTATATTCCTTACAGAAAAGGCGAGACTGAGATCAAAAGTGAGCTCGTCTAACTTTTATGGCCCCCAGGCCTGGTCTTGCAGACACAGGAATGTGCACCGTTTGCTTGGAAACTTGGGGACAGTAATGCTACGGACTCATGAACTTTTCGCCAGTACCAGAACAAGACAGTGCAGTTTTTTTTTATAGAAGTCATTAAACACTTTTAAATCAAAGTCGAATATCTTTGGATAGGGGGCAACCTATATCTATTCTTGCTAATCTTGTATAGAAATCCTCTTTTAACATCTTCAGAAACATGATCTTTTTTGTGATTAATTTTTATTCAGTTTCCTAGTCTTATGTGCACTGTACTCAGCATTCTGATTGTACCAGTTATAAATGTTCCATTGGCAAACCAACTCCGTACTGCAGGCACTATTATTACATTACAATTGAAATCGGGCGTCACTGTGACTGTACGGGTATGATTAAGTATTCTAGATGAGCGTGGGTGCTATCTATCGTTTACATTATTTTATATATTTAATAAATGAAATACATAGTATCATTTGATGTCACATGGAATTCTAAGTTCAAGGTATACATATTCCAAAACAATCAGTATATACATGTACTAACCCCATGAATTATCATGAAAAAGACGAAATATGATTTTAAAAAGAAGTGATCCAAAAGTATTTATTAAACCAATGAATACGTTTTTGAAATCATGATTCTTGCTAAGGTAAACATGGTACATGTAAATGAGGGATGGAGAAGAGAAGTAGGTATGAGAGAAATAAGATGGGTGTGAGATGCAGAATGTAGATAAAGAAATTGGAGGAATGGAAGAAGGAGAGGAAAAGGTGAAAATTAGGGAAATTTCAAAGAGAAAAATGAAGGAGGGAAAAAAACATTGGGAGGGAGATTAATGGGAATGGAAAATAAGACAATTTTCCTTATCTACCTCTCATAAATTATAAATTAACTACAGTGAAGTAGAATCGTTTGGAAGTGTTGATGGGGAGGGGGGCAGCCAGAGAAAAAAAACTTTTACTTACCTGAAATGTTAACAAGCAAAAAAAGTGAAGATTTTCCCCAGCTCGAAAATCTAAAAAGTCGGTTCACTTTAAAACGCATAAAATGGCCCTGTAGATATACCTATTGGTTGATTAACACTTGATCGATTTTCTATTTGAAGCATTAAAATAAAGAAGAGACTTGGTGCTTTCATATCCTATTAATTTTTTTCTCCTCAAAGTCCATGCAGGTCTTGGAGAACTGGCTTTATGAAATTGCAATGTTCTTGAATTTTTAGGTAAACAGGTATAAATGATTACTTTCAGTGAAGAAAAAAAATGTTAGCGCACTCTCTGATCTAAAAAATAAAACATGTCCTTTAATCCTCAGAAACAGTTCTATTATTTACTAGTTGCATATTTTAGATCAGAGGTTGCGCTCTATATGAAATATCAAAAAATAGCTTTAAAAATTGGCCGTTTTTGTACACTTTTTCAGAACATGAGGAAATTGACGCATTTCGTGACGTCATAATGCATTGACTAGCCAGAAAATGACGTCATTTTTGATAAATACGCAGTCACCAAAGATCTAAGTGATAATTCAATGCATTGTTAACTAAAACTATGCAGTTTCAGTTTTTCAGAAATTCACAGGGCCAAATAAGGCAAAAGTGAACCTTGTTCTTTCATGTGGGGAGGGGGCTGGTTTAGGCCAACTTTTTCTTTTTTTTTTAGTGGGGGGGGGACCAGTCTTTCAATGAACATTTCAATAGTAAAAGTTATATTTGAAAAAAGGTGGGAGGGGGCAGGCCCCCCTCCCCTGCCCCCTGTTGCTACATGCCTCAACTAAATAACCATTTAAAATTATATACTTTCAGTTGATAAACTTTAGCGTAAAGAATTTTTTATTTTATTTTATTTATTTACAGAGTGTGTGGACGATAGAGATTGTAACTGCCCGGCTGGAACAGCACCACACTGTGACCATGGCAATCCAAACAGTTTCGGGACTTGTCAATGTAATCTAACCATAAGTAAGTAAAAAATATAATAATTATATACACTAAAATGTGTTGTTGGTATCACATATACATTGTTTTCTCCTCAATTTATATAAGTATATTTCATTTCTTAT
This sequence comes from Saccostrea cuccullata, assembly GCF_032062105.1. Lineage (NCBI taxonomy): Eukaryota > Metazoa > Mollusca > Bivalvia > Ostreida > Ostreidae > Saccostrea > Saccostrea cuccullata. Next base: position 33,543 of record NW_026930468.1, on the reverse strand, counting down.
TCAGCCTTTTGAGCATACATATACAATATAATAGCAAATTTGTATAATTGCCTGAAGAGCCGAACATGGCGAAAGCGCTTGCAGTGAATGTTTTGTGATATTTTTTTGGATTTTTACTTTTAAATATACCAAAAATTGTACCGAACCTTCATTTTCTTTTTGAAATTACAATATAATATATACAAAAATTTGAGCAATTTCAAACATAATTCTTTTTATTCTCGACTTGGAATCTATAACTGTATACGTGTATATATTGTACATGTACCAACTGCCAGGGCAAAGGTTCAAGTTTTTTCCTAACACAACTGCAAAAACCAATAAATAGATAAATTCCCCCGGTAAATCAATCAATTCTTAGTCGTGTTCAACGTTGGTGATAGGAAGGGATGGATATACTGTTCAGTATTTGAACTGGCTGGTTTATCAAATAGTTAACTTGAAGACTTTTTGGCTACGTCTGAAAATTGACATTTGATATCAATAATTTTGATTTACGATAAAAAGTTATTTTCATGCTGATAATATCTTATGTACTTTGAATTAAGAATTGCGGTTGATTGCACTAAAATTAAATTCTTTTCCTGCGTAGCATGCAGTTTTAAAGAACAGTTGGATCAGCTCATAAATAAAATATGAGATATATAAAGTCTTATTAAAAACCCTCCCTCACAAATTCGAAAAAAATCAAGTTAAATGAACCGTCCGGATATTTTTCGCAATGTTGATGTAAGGACTAGGGAAAATGAACTGTAATACCTGCAACTGTCCTTATGTGTATAACAATGGTAAATATCATGAGACAGTGTACTTTTTAACTCTCAAACATATACCTAATATCGGCATAATGAACAATCTTGAGGTCGATTAAAGTGGTATTTTACAAGTCGTGGCCCTATCCATATGACCCCTCCCCTAAGGGTCATAATTTGAACAAACAGGAGTTAAGAAAATTATAATATAGACTTCCTTTGATGTTTACATGTAGATTGTGCATTTCAGGGGCATATACTGTATCATTTTAAAAATATGATCAATAATTGATCATTATTGAATATATATGTGTTAAGATATACGAGGGCTGTTCAAAAATTACGCGGACTTGTTGCACAGAAAAAAATATTTGACGACATAATCGGGCAAAATGTCACACATAATGTAAAAGAATCTTTACTTATATCATTAAGTCACGGAGCAGCAAAATCTTCAACGTCACAGGCATTATAAAAAAATAAATGACCAAATTCTCTCGGAAATGCGACGGCGGGATATCCTTCACCTTCGAGCTTTAAAGACTCGTGATCAATCCGATTGGATACTATACCGGGCGGCGAGAAACAGGGTCGTTACTAAAATAAACGATGCAAAACGTGAGTTTGTGGAAAATGCTATTGATCAAGCCAACACAAAACCAAAGGACATGTGGAGAGAATTAAAGCAATTTTTACCAACGAAATCAGCATCAGCTTCACCACCATACTTAGAAGTGAATGGCGAATCGGTTTCCAACGTAAAAGACATGGCCAATAGTTTTAACGACTTCTTTTGTGGCATTGGACATAAATTTGCTGAGAAATTTGATAATTCCTTACCAGAAATTGAACAGTTAATGCCTAAGGGGTCTTTTAGTATTCCAAACATTTCCAGAGATTTTGTTATAAAAGAAATAAAAGCAATGTCAAATTCTAAGGCTACAGGATTGGATGCTATTTCTGTAAAATTGTTAAAAATTAGCTCAGATGTTATTGCCGACATTTTAACTTTTATGATGAATAAGTCTATAAGAAATGGTTATGTTCCATCTGAATGGAAGAAAACTAGAGTAACTCCCCTTTTTAAATCGGGTGAAAATTTTATTCTTAACAATTATCAACCAGTGTCAGTTTTACCAATTGTTAGCAAAATCATAGAAAGGCATGTTTTTAACTCTTTTTATGAGTATTTGAATAATAATAATCTTTTAACTGAACATAATCTGGTATCAGGCCAAAGCATTCATGTGAAACGGCCTTGCATAACATTATTGATAAATGGTTAAACAATATAGACAATGGCAATTTAACTGGTGTACTTTTTATTGATCTTAGTAAAGCTTTTGACACTGTAAATCATGCAGTATTGTTGCACAAACTTTTGTCATATGGCATATGTCAAAGATCTTTTAATTGGTTTCAGTCTTATCTTAGTGGAAGATCACAATGTGTTAGATGGAAAAGTGTCTTATCTGATGAAAAAGATGTTACAATAGGAGTGCCACAGGGATCTATATTGGGGCCTTTATTTTTCATTTTATTTGTAAATGATTATCCAAAATGTCTAAAGCACTCAAATATCAATATTTATGCAGATGATACGTCACAGGATGTGTCACATAAATCTATTGATGTTATTGAAGAAAGGTTGCATGATGATCTTTTAAACTCTATGAAATGGATGGAAAGTAATAAGCTTACGATGAATTTAAAGAAGACACAATGAATGTTGATTGGTACTGCATAAAAACTCTCAAAATGTAGAAAATTGTGTATTAAAGTAGGTGATGTTGTATTAGAGACTGTTAAAAGTGCCAAACTTCTTGGTGTACATATATACTAGTCAAAATTTCTAAATCCCCAGGATAGTTTTTGTTTTACACCGCTCTTATATTGAATTATTTTTACAGTATAATTTAATAAGTATACAGGATAAAAAAAATATCAATACAATTTTTTCTCACTTAATTTATTCTATTGAAGCACTTACGCAAGTGAGTTAAGGCTAAATATGGGTTTTTCTATGCAAATGAACTAATAAAAATGCATAAATTGTGTAGATTATGTACAGAGAACGTTCAAATTGATTTTCTTATACATACTTAGTACCCACAGTATATACATGCAAGTACACATTATGACGTCATATTATGACGTCATAGTTCTTTCCCATTCAAGGTAATAAAGCACATCAACAAAACAACGTCGGCGCAAGGGCATATCCTATTTAATTTTAAATAAATGAAGTATAATATTAAGGAGAATATTCTTAAAATTAATAAAATTGCTGCACAAATCCTATGCTCTTCTTCCATTAATAAAAATTTTACTAAACTTACATTGGACTGTACATTTTAACCCTATTTCAACTTAGAACTGTACGAATAGTAACTGAACAATTGGAGTGTCGACATTTGTGCAGCAATATCTTAAATCTTTGTAATATTCTGCTTTTCTTTATACCTTGTTTCTGGAAAATAAAGTAAGGTATGCCCTTGCGCCGAAGCAATTTTGTTGATGTTTCTTATAAACTTGTGTAGTAAATACCGATGACGTCATAAAATGACGTCATAATATGTACTTGCAATCGCATATCGTGGGTACTAAGAATGTATTAGAAAACAAGTCTTAACATTTTCTTAGCGGTATGTATAGCAATTATGGGTCTTAATTAATTATTTTGCATAGAAACCTCTATACGTAGCCTTAACTCACTTGCGTAAACACAATATGCAGAAATGTTAAGGCACCCTAAAATTAAAAATTCACAACGTTAAATACTGCATTATCCTCCATTCAAACGAATTCACAGCAAGACAACCGTTCCTCAAAGAGTTCACACTATTTAAGAAAAATTCTTCGTTTGAATTTTTTTCCGTGTGGAGACTAGGTCGTCCTCTAGTTCCGCTAGATTCTGCTGCTGGAAAAGCTGTCTCAAACTCCGGTTTATCTTCTTCCATACATGTTAGTTAGGGTTGAGATTAGGATGACAAGGGGGCTTACCGAAAGTGCCTGTGCCTTGCTAACAAAAGTTACATAATGTCTTATTACATGTGTACCCCACTCCTCCAGTTTGACATTGAGGGGAGGGCACTTCCGGTTCCGGTTCTATTGATTTTTCCGGATAAACTCTAGGATGATTTTGTTGTGTTTGTTGAAAATCTCGCGATTTTTAATGATAAGAAGGGATTCAGGTATGCTTTGTAGGTTTTTTGGGCGATAATTATAAAGATTTTAAGTAAAATAAAGTCATACAGTGAAAGGAAACAGAACTCTCGTTAACTACGACCAGCTTGAGCCATTTCAACTTCACTTTCACATTGTTGTGTGGACATACACCGCATTTTAATCAAACTTTTTTTCTGTTTTTCGCAATTAATTAAAGATGGAGAACACATGGAAGTAAAAAAATATGAAAAATACACCCGAAAAACATATGGAACTCGAACTTCATGCATTTTAACAAAAACGGTCACGGTCGAGTAATTACACATTCGATTACAATTTTTTTGGCCTTGACAGGTAAGTATTGCAAATGAAAGACAAAATTGTAAGCAACTAGTACATTGATGTTAAGGTTTTGAACTTTTTGAAAAAAGAAAAGTGGGGACTTAGAAATTTTGACAAGTATAGATGAATGTTCAACCTGGTCTGTACAAATTGAATTTTTATGTAATAAGCTTTCACAAAAAATAGGAGTTTTACGCCGTCTTCAAAGTTTTATGTCAAAGGCAGCATTGTTAAAAGTTTATAACACTGTTATTTTTCCTCATTTTAACTATTGTTGCACTGTTTGGTGTTCAGCCAAAAAACAAGAGTTTTATTGATAGAATTTTTAGATTACAGAAAAGGGCCGCTAGAATTATCATGAATGTGAAAGATATTCAAACCCCCCTACTGTTGACATTTTTAGTGCTCTTAAATGGATGCCTATACATGATTATTTTATATATAGAAAACTTGTCCTTGCTTTTATAGTTATGAAAAGTTTGACACCAGAATATTTGCATGTTTTTAATGGAAAATCAATGAGTTAAATTTTGGATTCCGCATGCTTTTGCTTCTAATTTTTTTTTCGTGCTCCGTACCTCTCCATCAGCGATATCAATATACCGATAATTTTAGTAGAATTTTTTTAAAATACAGAAATTTTGCCCAAAATTTATTGGAATCTTTAAGATACATATTTCTGTGAAATTTCATAACTATATGACGTCTGTAAGAGTAAATAATAGCACAGTCCGCGTGATTTTTGAACGACCCTCGTATCTATGGAATATAGCAAATTTTTTTTTTTCGTCTACTATTTTACATAATCCGCATTAAGAAAAGGTAATGTTAAATTTTAACTCCTTCTACTGTAGAACAAGTCAATGATAAAGTTAATATTTACTTGTATAATAACGAGTGAAGGTACAGGAAAGTTGTGTCATTCTTGAAAACAAAGGGACAAAAAAGAACAAAGTTCGTTCTCATTTGTAATCAGTACAGAGGAACACAACTCAAGGAATTTGCAACACCATTTTTGTTAATAAATGTGCGGCACAATTGAATTCATTCAATTTCATTTCAATATTCTTTTTATAATTATTGCACATTAGGTAATTGTACTCTTTTAATTATTTAGGTTCATCTACTGGTAAGTTGCTTAATAAACTTTTTTTTCATGGTTTATACCCTTTTCCCTTTGAAATGAATATTTTTTTTAAAAAAGATTTGTTAATATATGGCTATTCTTAAAGCAAGGTTGACGGTGTTAGTCGTTTATCTTTTAAAAAAAAGAATAAACCTTCAAAATTATCTTAATAATATCTTCCCTGGATCGTTAATAATATCTTTCGACGTATTTTCCAAAGGAAATCAGCTAGTGTTCTGTCTTTATTTATTAAATGCTATCTGTTTTATGTTCGATCATTTATATATTTTTTTAAATATGAGAATGTAAAGAGAAACAGTTTACATTTTTATAGAATAAGGAGAATTTTTCAATTTGTTTAAGACATTTTTTATATATACTTTTGTAAAATTATAAGTTGTCCATAAAGTTTAAATTGATTCTAAGCATATTTGAAATACCGTTATTGCATGGGATGGGTGTATTTCTTGAAAATCTCAAGTTAGAAATATGTACAATGTAGACATATATTTTGTGAGCACTTCATGGTTATTTTAGAAAAGTTTTACGTTTTAATGAGCCTTTTCTCTTTTTCTGGGAATTTTAATTTATCTTTCGCCCTTAAATTGTTTCACACTGCGTTTAACAGAATACTAGTTCTTGAATTGACAATGGAGTTTACAACTGGGAAAAATCTTATTTGTCTCTTCATAAAATATTTTAAATATTGACTTTCACACAGTATACTCTAAGATTTGTATGTTGTAAAACATTTTATGTTTTAAGAATATCTGATCTGGTTTTCTTTTACAGCCGTTTTAATTAAGCATTGTTTTCGTCGCTAAAAGTGCTGTCACGCCATTACCGTGACGTTTAACATGGTGATGTTTACGTTTTGTTTAAGAGAGTAATGATGTGTATGTGAAACATTGATGCCCCCGTATGGCAACATAGCGAAGGTTAAGCTTTCTCAAATGCAGATCAAATATGTTGGTACCTAAAGTAAGGCCTTTTCAGAAGTACAAGTGTGAAATATAAAACCCTAGCACCACCTGTTCAAGGGGTTTTTAAAGGTAGGAAAAACTCCGGGGTCAAGGTCAAAGGGTCAAGGTTGTTAGTTCCAAAGAAAGACCTTGTCTCAAAGATTATATGTGGGAATTATGAAAGCGCTGGTCCTTACCATTCAAAAGTTATGGACAAGGTTAAGTTTGTAAAAAGAAGTTCAAACTCCAAGGTCAAAGGGTAAAGGTTCTTGATTTCCAATGAAAGGTCATGTCACAAGGATTGAATATGTGAAATACAATGTATAAAAGCTCTAGCCCCTACTTTTAAAAAAAATTATGGCCAGTGTTAAAGTTTGTAAAGAGAAGGTCAAACTCCAAGGTCAAAGGGTCAAGGTTGTTGATATCCAATGAAAGCTCCTCTCACAAGGATTACATATTTGAAGTATGAAAGCCCTAGGCCTTACTGTTCAAAAGTTATGACCAAGGTTAAAGTTTTAAGCTCACCTGAGTCGAAGACTCAAGTGAGCTTTTCTGATCACATTTTGTCCGGTGTCCGTCTGTCTAGCTGTCTGTCCGTCTGTCTGTCTGTAAACTTTTCACATTTTCGACTTCTTCTCAAGAACCGCTGGGCCAATTTCAACCAAACTTGCCACAAAGCATCCTTGGGTAAAGGGGATTCAAGTTTGTTCAAATGAATGGCCACGCCCTCATTCAAGGGGAGATAATTGGGAATTAATGAAAATTTGATGGTATGTTTTAAAAATATTCTTCTCACGAACCACTGTGCCAGGAAAGATGAAACTTTTGAGGAAACATCCTCAGGTAGTGTAAATTCAAGTTTTTTCAAATCGTGACCCCCGGGGATAGGGCGAGGCCACAATGGCCGACCAAATTTTTTCATAGAAATATATAGGAAAATTCTTTAAAAATCTTCTTCTCAAGAATAACAAAGCCATAATTTATAATATTTATATGAAAGCATCCTCAGGTAGTGTAGATTTAAGTTTGTTCAAATCATGACCCCAGGGGTAGGGCGGGGCCACAATGGCCGACCAAACTTTTACATGAAATGTAAAAGAAAATTCTTTAGAAATCTTCTCCTCACGTATAACAAAGCCATGATTGATCATATTTATCAGGGTTCTCCACATATGAAAATTTAACCATGGAGGAAGCTGCGCGAAGTCGATATAAATTATATGGAAGCACCCTCAGGTTGTGTAGAATCAAGTTTGTTCAAACGATGACCCCCTGTGGTAGGGCGGGGCCACAATGGCCGACCAAAGTTTTACATATATATAGGAAAATTCTTTAAAAATCATCTTCTCAAGAATAGCAAAGCCATGATTGGTCATGAGACTACTTTTGAATTTAAACTTTTCAATAATAATAAAACAATTTCTACTTTTACTTAGGAGAGCGATGTGGCCCATGGGTCTCTCGTTTTTGTAACTACGGAAATCTCCAAGGTCAAGGTCAAAAGTCAAAATTCTTTGTTTCAAATGAAAGGTCTTCCCAAAAAGAATTGATATTTGAAATATGAAATTCCTAGTATTTACTGTTTAAAAATTAGGACCAAAGTAAATGTTTGGAATTTTTGTTGTAAAAGTGGGTCAAAGGGTCAATGTTTTTGTATCAAATAAAAGGTCTTGTCATAAGGATTAATTATGTAAAGTATGAAAGCCCTAGTCCCAACCCTTCAAAAATTATGGTCAAGGTTGTATTTTTAAAGTATGTCGAACTCCAAAGTCAAGGTCAAAGGGTCAAGATTCTTGGTATCCAATAAAGCGTCTTTTCACAAGGATTACATATGCAAAGCATGAAAGCCCTAGCACTTTTTGTTCAAAATTTATAGCCAAGGTTAAAGTTTTTTATAAGTATTGAAGTCTCAAAGGTCAAGGTCACACGGTCAAATTTGATGGTATCCAGTAAAAGGTCTTTCCAGAAACAATATACTTGTAAAGTATAAATGTAGTGGTTTTTACTGTTCAAAAGATATGGCCAAAGTAAAAGTTCAAAATTTTTGTGTAAAAGTGGGTCAAACTCCAAGGTCAAAGTCAAAAGGTCAAATTTGGTGTTGCTCAAAGAAAGGTCTTGTCACAAGGAATATACATGTGAAATATGAAAGTCATAGCTCTACTAAATTTTAAGTTATGGGCAAGGTTAAACAGGACAGACAGAGAGACAGCTAGACAGACAGACAGACAGACAGCTAGACAGACGGACAGACGGACGGACGGACACGACAAAAACAATATACCCCCAAAACTTCGTTTACGGGGGCATAAAAACTAAACTAAATCATAATATGTCATAACATGTCATTAATGTTTAATCATTAAAGAATCATTTCATCAAGATGGATGATAAAAAATAACGCCTCAATATTCCCCATGTGCACATTCTAACGATAACAACTTGGATCATGAACAACATGATTTCTACTGACTATGTAGCTGCAGACCTGTAGCGTTATGGTTTTATATATTTGTCTTTCCCAAGCGTTTGGGCCAAGGATACTGTATTTTTTCTATATAATGTATCGTCGAGGAAATTCGAACTATACCCGTAACATTTTTTTCAGTGTGCAGTGTTAATTTTTAGTTTTTGGTAAACCTTTCTGCTTGATATACACTAAAATGTCACGGAAATTCGATTTTATGAACGTTTTTAAAATGAAATATCCCACAGTAAACTAAAAAGAAACAAGGGGCTTGCAACTTCATTTGCCCCTTTCCGTCCCCTCGACTCGATTTTTTCCTTTTAAAAGTTATATGCGCCGCTTACCAGCTGAATTACAAATCCCCATCTCTGCAAATAATTCTTATACAATGATAAAAATCTTCAGGTATAAACTTTCCATCCATCTCATATTTTTAGATAATTATTTTCTGCATTTTTCGCTCGTTTAATTCTGAAATCACGGAAGTCCCCGGAATTACAACGTCCAAAACCCAAAACGGGCGGACAGAAAACTATTTGACAGCTCTAAAAATCGCAGGGATCAGAGTATTTGCTGATTTAAACTGTCTAAAACTTCTTACCTAATCACAGACAAGGTGATATTATTAACCTGTATCATTAATCAAAGCAAATTAAAGTTCATTAAACAAACAAAGAAAATTCATATAGTAAGTAAATTGATACGTAAAGTTTTGAAATAATTCCATTTGTAATACGATCATTACTTATACATCCGTAGTTATTAAGTAAAAAATATATTCTTCTGGTAGGAGGATGCAGTGATGATCAAGACTGCGATGACTATGACTGTGATCATGGAAAAACTCCTTACTGTCGAACACATAGCCAGCAGCAGCACCATAGCAACAGCAAACGTGATTCCCACAGTGGTAGCTGTCATTGTAGAGGTATTTATTTTATTTTAATGAAAAAGTGAATTCGTTTTTTTTAAAAGCACACTCATAATAATTTCTCTACCAATCTTTTAGAAAACATTACCTATGTTCTTCTGAAATAAGGAATAGTTATGAGAAGGCACATTTCGAAATCATGGGGACTTACTCACATTCGCTTTTGTATTATATTTATTTTGAATATTTAATTCAAAGTATTTAAAAAGCCATTAAACCTCCAAACTGTGTACTTGACCCTTTATAAATATGCACGCAATCATTGTGTAGCGGAAAACATTTTTACACAAATGTCCTGATATTTCTAAGATTGTTAATACATTGTATACACAATATAGAAGGTGATGTATATTATTTACATTTGGATTTTTATAATTATACCTTCTTGGTTATTATATAATTTCATAGACCAAAGTCACTGTTATCATGACTACAACTGTAATCACCATCCGTGTTCTAACGATATGATTCCAACCTGTGGCAGCTATCATCGTTGCTACTGTGCACGTAAGTAATTTTCATTTCAAAAAGTTGCAAAAGTACATTTGGCGAGCTAGTATAAAAATAAATAGATTATGTTAAAAATATCTTTTTATTCAAATGGCAATTATTAAATTTTTTGCAATATCACATAAAGGTTATTAAAAATGTAATAAAAACATGACGCAAATCTTTGATCATTGATCATTCATAAACAGTTTTGGAAAAACCATTTCGCGTTCAATACGTCATCTAGTTTTACTTTAAATGTTGCTTTATCATTGCATTATGCTATTTTAAATCTACGCCGATTATAACGAGGATTGATCCAAAATTTTATGTGATTAGATGAAACAAAACAAGAGGCATATTTATAATATACAGTTATTGTGCAACAATACTGAAAAACTTTACTACGTTCCAATTAGCAATAAAGTCACACGAGCTTTCTGAAATTGGATGGTTGTAATATCCGGGGTAGACTTCGACGTTAAGTCAAGTTAAGTATGTCATGTCACCTTATAGGAGCACCCCACTATCCTGTCCAATTCGATTAAGTAATTATACAGAATACTGCCTTTTTTACTTTTATTTTCTCAAGAAAAGCCTGGGTATCCTCTCACACCGACTTATCTTCATATTACACTCATATTTGAAAAAAACATTCTTGATATTTCCATAATTATGATAACATAATTTCTGTAGCAATGTGAAGCACAAAACGTCAGCGGTCAACGTCCATTAGCGCTTATTTTGACGACGAGGAAAAACACAGCTTCAGAAAGGCGGTCACACCTTATAGATATTTGATATATTTTTTATGAAAAAAAAATTCAACAAGTGTCTTATTCTCATTTGTAGTTTTCAATTATTTTCATTAATGAATAAATAAAATATGAAAGAAATTCCAAAAAATTTTGGATCAGACCTCGTATTTTATGCTTATGAAATTTGTAAATATTTTAAACATTTTTTAGATCAACCAGTCAAAAACCCAGGTATGGATGTTTGAATAGTATTTTTTATAAGATTATGAAATATATGAAACTTTGTTTAAACATTTATATTTATCGAAATTCATTACGTTCCCGTACCACGATGTTCCTCACTTGATATATTTGATCAATATCTAAAAAATAAACATCATTGGGTTTGTTCCTTGATATATATATCTATTTTTCTTATTATAGAAACAACTCAGTCGTCAGTTGGTGAGAATATAATTTGTATATTGAAATATAGAGAAATCCAAGTCCTATTTATGCATTACTTGTTAAATATACTTTGAAATATACATATGTATAAATTTACAATCTATTTTAGCTTCTACACCAAACCCGGGAAAGATACAGATCTCATATACTTTTTCGATAATCTCAAAAAAGAAAAAGATTTAAGAATCAATTTCATCATAATGTAATCACTTTAATAGCAATACAGTAAAACTCGTTTATAACGAAGTCACTGGGACCTGTCAAATTACTATGCTATACCCGTAATTCGTTATAACCGTATAAAAAAGACATTAAATTTATAAAGCTGGGGATCCAAGATCCATAAATTCGCAATATCTGTATTTGTACTAAACGAGTTTTGCTGTATATATAAACAGCGAAATTCTAAAACCCAATTTGTAGAAGAAATCGCGGAACCAAGGGTAAATTTTGACAAATTATGCAGAGGTTAAACTCCTGTATTTTCTCGACTGAAATTTCAAAGTCCATTTGATAGAGTTATCTTTTATGTAAGATAACGAAATGAAATAATATAAATGCAGATATATTTTTTTGTATGAAAATCCTCTTTTAACATCTTGAGATAAATGACTTATTTTCTGATTATATTTTATTCAGTTGCCCAGTCTTATGTGCACTGTAACCAGCATTCGGATTGTACCAGCCACAAATGTTCCACTGACAACCCCACTCCGTACTGCAAGCACGATTATTTTTTGGTAATTGAAACCGGACGTCATTGTGACTGTACGGGTAAGATTAAGTTCATGTATACTTGCTGAGCGTGAGTCTTATCTATAATATATATTATTTCATAAATTAATGAACTTGTATTATTAGTTGTCACAGGGAATTCTAAGTTCAAGTATTGAAAAACTTAAACAAAACAATCATTTACTGAAACAAGTCCATACATGCATGTACTAAATCCATGAATAATCATGGAAAAGACATGAAATAAGAATAACAGTGCAGAAGTGATCAAAAAATATTTTTCAAACTAATGATTATTTTTTTGAAATCATTGATGACTTTTGCTAAGGTAAACATGAAAAATGAGGGATGGAAAGAGAAGTAGTAATTTTTTTTTTGTTGTATTTTTTCTTTATGTAAAGAGTGTGTGGAAGATAGGGATTGTAATTGCCCAGCTGGAACAACACCGCACTGTGACAACTACCTCCTTTCTCACAATTTAGGGACTTGTCAATGTAATCCAACGATAAGTAAGTAGAACATATAGGTAATAATTATATACAATGTAACGTGTTGTAGGTATCACATAAACATTGTTTTTTTCCTCTATATGTATGAGTATATTTCATTTCTTATTCAGCCTTTTGAAGATACATATCAGTGTAATAAATACGAACGTTTGATAACTTTCAAACATCATTCTTTTTATTCACGACTTGGGATCTATAACTAACTGTGCATATGTACATATTTTACCAAATGCAAGAACAAGGGGTCGACTTTTTCCACACGAAGAACTAAGACCTTACAGTCGATATCTTTCAGCAACATTTCAGTCACTGAATGGCAGGTACATTTCAGTGGCTGTTTAATCAACTTTCAGTGACCATTCCTTCAACCTTTCAGTAACCCTTCAGTCGGCTTTCAGCAACCATTCAGCCAACTTTCAGTGACTTTCCGTGATCACATTTCTCTAACACATCAGCAAAAACCAAAACCAAAACAAAAAATAAGTTTAAGTCATGTTCAACGTTGGTGATGTGAAGGGATGGATATACTGTATTGTATTTAACTGAGTGGTTAATCGACTGGTTGAGGCTCTTTGGCTACGTCTGAAAATCGACATTTCATATCAATAATTTTGATTTATAAATCTTAAAAAAATAATTCTTATGCTAATAATTTCCAATGTACTTGGAACTAAGAATTACGGTTAATTGCATAAAAATTGAATTCTGTTCCTGTGTAGAATATAGGTTTAAAGTATAGTTTGATCAGCTCATAAATATGAAATATACGTATAAAGGTAGATAAAATCCTGCCTTAAGAATTTGAAAAAAAAATTCAAGTTATATGATCCACCCGGACAATTTTTTGCAAAGTCGGTCAAATGACAAAGTGAAGTGGACTGTAACACCTATTGTTCTTATTGTTGTGAGGTGTGTTGTATTTGTATTGTTTCATCGTGTATATTATTAGTAACATTAAGTTTCTTGAACATTCCAGAGTGGTCAACATGTTCGGTCATTTTTTCTAGAACATTCTTGAACTTTGTGTATGTCCAGAACTTTCCAGTAATATCATGTACTTACAACTTCTAGAATATTCTAGATTTATAATACTGTATAAATACTCTGTCAATTCAATGCATAGAGACGATTGTCGTATAAGCATCATTGAGGTATTACTGGGATATAATTTCACTGGGACATTGTGTGCAGCAACGGACACTCTGATGTATGTATTTTTAGATTCTTGCTAAGTTTGTACTTTATGTTTGATATATTTATTATATATTACTGTAAATAAATTATTGTTAAGTTTAAATTGTGTTATTGATCTTTGCTGGCATTTCGGGTAATTCTGACCCATAACAGAATTGGGGGCTCGTCCGGGATAAAGAATTTCTTGCACTTTTGCAGTTTATTGTCAGAATTTTTGTTAATTGAACCTTAAATTTAATTATAAGCCAGCAGAAATCAACATGGTGTTTTCGGTCACAGACTTTCTTAGTTCACCAAGTGTTCAGGTTTTTGATACGTTAAAAAAGGATGACTTGATCGCATTAGGTTTGCATTTTGGGTTAGATGTTAAATCCTCTCAGAAAAAGCAAGACATTAGAATTAAGGTTGCAAACAAACTAGTAGAAGAAAACATCTTTGAAAAATACGATCTTCCAGAATATACATGTAACCGAGCAGTAAGGCAGATGTTGTTTTCATAATTTATTCAGAAAATAAAGGCATTGATCTAAAATAAACAAAATACATAATAAGTCAAAATTACAAAAATTGAGAAAATAACACATAAGATAATTTACCTAACAGTATACGTTTAAGAAAAATGAACTCTTTGAAAAAATGTGTTCTGTAAACAATTCAAATTGAAACCTTACAGACTCATTTCATTTACAACTTTGAATGCAAAAATACAATAAAGTAAAAAGTTTGCAATCAAAATAATAACGTAAATCAAATCTTTATATGGCAATGAAACACATAATCAAATATACAAGTTACATACCATAAGATGCGTATGATGGACACTGGATTTAAAATATAACTTCTTTCTTCAAAACGTAATACTGCTCTGATATACAAGGTAAAGCGCGGTAAATTTATACTTATAATGAAAAAGTATTATTGGAAGAAAAAATAGGAAATAACCAATCAAATGAAAGAGCCAATGAAATCATAGAATAAAACTTTACTCAGGCAACTCAATCCAGATGCGCAATAGAACTTTTGGTTAATCAAATTTTAAGATTTTATTCCTCAAAACGATATGAAAAAATAAATAAAAACGAATAAATACATATAGAAATAGATTTCATAATATCACATACTCCCCTGGAAAATTGTTAATCTGTCCTCAGATTATAATAATATCAAATTCATATAATAATAAATACATATAGATATAAACACGAATCAATGAATTCCTCCATTTCACAGAAACACAAAATGACTTTTTTTATCACACATATTCACAATCACTAGAGAACTGGCTTCAACTCCTTTCTGTTCACGTTTCTGGTCTTAGAATCGTCGTTTTCCAAACGCACACTGTAAACGGATGGAAACGGTTTTCCAACAATGGTGAACACTTCTGGTCTCCACTTGTCTTGAATCTTATCACGTCCTTTGATCCCTCTGTTTCTTACGTATACAAGGTCACCGATCTGCAACTCATCATTCACTTTTACTGCATCGTGTCTCTGTTTCCGGTCATCTTCGTTACGCTGTATCTCTTCCTTTGCTTTGTTGTACGCGAATTGTAACTTATCCGAATGAAGTTCAATCCACCGGTCTAGACTGATGTCGTCGGTTGGAGGATTAGTGTTCCGTCTTAATAGGAAATCTATCGGCAGGTATGGGTCGCGTCCGTACATGAGGTAATAAGGTGAATATCCAGTTGATGAATGGGGTGTCACGTTGTACGAAAACACGAGCTCCTTGATGTATTCCGGCCATTTCCGCTTCCTTGCTGGGGGTAAAGATCGAAGTAAATCATGTAGCGTTCTGTTGAAGCGCTCGCATTGTCCGTTTCCTTGAGGGTGGTACGCTGTCGTTCTTGTCTTTTTAATTCGAAAAAGAGTACACAGCTGCTGAATAATCTCCGCTTCAAAACACTTTCCTTGGTCTGAATGTATACGTTTGCATACTCCAAATTTAAAGAAAAACTTGTTCACTAACACTCTGGCTACTGTTTGGGCTGTCTGATCTCGTGTCGGAACGGCTATAGTCCACTTTGAGAAAACATCTGTGATTACTAACACATTTTCAAATCCTTGCGCTTTTTCCAACACAGAAAAATCTATCGCTAAACACTCCAGTGGTTCGGATGCTGTAAGGTGTCCCATACTAGTATGCACTTTGGGTGGTGGAATCTTGGATATTGCACAACGGTCACATTTTTTACAGTAGTTTTTAATATCCAGAAACATTTTTGGCCAATAACACCGCTGTCGAATCATATTGAATGTTCTTTCTATACCTTGATGACCATTCTGATCATGGAGACACTCTAACACTAAGTCCTTCATACACTCCGGAAGTAGAATCTGCGTGAGCTCTCCTAATTTGGAATCTTTAATCTTCCTGAGAATAACACTATCAGAAATATATAAGGACTTTAACTGCCTCAACAAAACTTGCACTTTCTTGTTCTGTTTCCTCGAAAAACTTGGTTTAGGAACAGTGTTTGTCTCCAGGAAATTCGTACACTTTGAAATCACTGCGTCTTTTCTTTGTAATTCACTGATCTCATCCTTTGAATATCCAGGAAATGTTTCTGCATGAGTGACAGTAGCTGATTCAATGAATAAGACAGAGGAATGCGCAGTTTTAATATCCAAAGGAACAGTAGATCCATGAATGCATTCATTAAAAACATCAACACTTTTCATGGGAAGTCTTGACAATGCATCTGCGTTGCTATTCTGTTTTCCCGGTCGGTACTTTATCTCAAAATCAAAATCTGCTAGTTGTGAAGCCCATTTCTGTTCATAAGCACCAAGTTTAGCTGACGAAAGGTATTTCAACGGGTTGTTGTCTGTAAGTACCACAAACTTGTTTCCTAGTAGATAGTCTCTGAATTTCTCCGTCACACTCCACTTCAGTGCTAAAAGTTCAAGCTTCAGGCTACTCATGGTCTTTGCGGAGCGTTCATTAGGTCGAAGAGTTCTGCTGGCGTATGCAATAACGACAGTGCGTCCATTCTGCACTTGAGAAATAACGGCTCCTAGTCCATGTGCACTTGCATCAGTTTCGACAATGAATGGTAATGTGAAGTCAGCGTATCCAAGTAAAGGAGCACTAGATAACTGTGTTTTCAGCTGTTCAAACGAATCCTGACAACTTTTAGTCCACTTATCACCAAATTTTGTCTTTGGATGTTTCATATTAAGTTTGGCAATTTCAAGTAATGGTTCCGCAATCTGTGAAAAATGTCGGATAAAACGGCGATAATAGCCCGCAAATCCCAAGAATGATTTCACTTCTTTCACATTTTCAGGTGTTTTCCAGTCAACAATGCATTTGATCTTCTCATTATCAGTACTGATGCCGTCTTTACTCACAATATGTCCAAGATATTGCACAGATGGTTGGAAAAATTTACACTTCCGCATCTTCAGTTTAAGGCCATGTTGACGTAGAATAGAAAACACTTTGTCAAGACGTTCAATATGTTCACTCAAAGACTTTGAATATACAATGATGTCATCTAGAAAAACTAACATGATGTTGAAAACTTCTTCCCGAAAACAGTGCTGCATTAAACGTTGGAAAGTAGCTGGCGCGTTGGTAAGTCCAAAGGGCATGCGCATAAATTCATAAAGTCCAAAGGGTGTTGTAAAAGCTGTTTTCTCTATATCCTCTTCTGCTACTGCTATTTGGTTGTAACCGGAAGTTAAATCCATGGTAGAAAACATAACGGAACCGTGTAACACATCAAAAGTTTCTTCAACTCTGGGTAACGGAAATTTGTCTTTAATCGTCTTCTCGTTAAGTTTCCGATAGTCCACACAAAGTCGTAGAGTATTGTCTTTCTTGCGAACAAGTACAATAGGTGAAGCAAAAGGGCTGGTACTCTCCCTAATTACACCGTTATCCAATAACTTTCTAATGTGCTGTTTCACTTCCTCAAACTGAGATGGTGGTATACGGCGGTACTGTTGAGAAACGGGTTTATTATCAGTGAGGCGAATGCGATGTTGAACAGTATCTGTACTTCCGATGTCGTCATCATTCTTGGAGAAAATGTCACTATATTTCCGGAAAAGTGAAGTTATTAACGCTTTTTCTTCTTTGCTACAGTCGAGATGGTAAATGTCCTCAGGTAACGTGAATTTATCATCAAGGGTCGTAACCTCTGAGACGTCACAATTCTGAATAAATATTTCTTCAACACTGCCGACTCGATTAAATCCGATATTTGATCTGTTGGTATCAACTTCACATCTAGACACAGTTCCTATTCTTGTACGTGGTTTAACTGAAATATCCTCATCTCCGATATTGGCTACACGAACCCACAATTTCCCACTGTTTATGGTAGCACACGTATCCACGGTCCGGAAATTCCTGTGTAGATGTGATCCATTAATCAAGGGATTAACAATGACATCACTGTCAATATGCGGTCCAGTGCACTCTATAACAATGGCAGTATTTGCTGGTATACGAATAGGAATTGACCCGCTCACTCGTGCAAATCCACTAACAATCCTATGATCGAACACGTTGCTTTCAGTAAAAACTTCCTGTAAATGTGCACTTGTTGGAATGTTACAAGTAGATAAGATATCCTTGCAAACACTGAGAATATTCATACCGATGAGACCTGGTAGAGCTTCTTTACGCTTCCTCGTTTCACTATCTACGGAGTCTTTGACTATAAGAAAACCACGTTGAGGAAAAGTTTTTCCTAGGTACTGGATATCAAGTTCTATATATCCTACATATGGGATGGTTAGTCCATTCGCAGCTTTAAGTCGAATTAGATTGTCCTGTATGATGGTTGTTCCTAATGGCTGAATAAACTGTTTGTAAAAGCTTTCTGTCAGTGTTGAAACCATGGAACCTGTGTCGACTAAGCAGGGGATTTTCACATTTAACACAGTAATATCCATCACAGGACACTTCCCTATAAAGCGTTGCATAAAAGATGAGTCCTGTTGACCGTCATCTATTGTCGGACTCGTGTCAATAGATGTTACTTGTTTTCCGAATCATTCACTTTCACACGACAAAATCTCTGTATATGGCCCAGCTTTCCACACTTGTAGCACTTCGGACGGTTGCTATAGCGGCGTTCCGTAGAATGTTCACTGCCTTCGCGATCTTTCATCAGGCTGGTTAGTGAGTCGATCTGCTTTTGTTGTGCTTGGATGATTTTCAATAGCTGATCCGCCGTAGACGATTCCGGTGTTGGGACATTTAAATTTGGCTGATCGCTGATCTTCTCGGCCGGTTTACTGTCTGGAAGCTTTGACTGCGTGTTTGTATGGTGTTGCGTTGTTTCTTCTTCACTGAATAGAATAATTTCATCTCGAAGTGTGTAGAAATCAACGGGTCCGTATTTGCTTCTAACGAGTCGTTTCGCTTCCTTGCGTATGAATGGGTCACACAAGCCGTTAGCGAATCGTTCACACAAGGTGCGCTCTTTCTCTGGAAAAACACTGCTGTCTTTCTTAATCACTTTCTGAAATAGATCCAAAAGCACATAAGAATATTCACGAATTTTTTCACTTTCTCTCTGGTGTCGCTCAAAGAAACGTTGTTGTAATGTAATAACACTTTCCGGATTTCCGAATGCTGCCCGTAGACAATCCAATAGTGCATAGGGGTCATGACGAATATCTTCTCTGTATTTCACTTCGTCCTTGGCCTGGCCTTCCAAATGCGTAAATATAAGATCGACTTTCTGTGCATCGGTCCTTTCACGAGCTGCAAACGCTACTTCTAGATCGTCAATCCAGTCATCAATTGACAAATCATTTTCAGTTTTAGGTCGACCAGAAAATGTTTTAATCTTGCGACTTTCAGGAATAAATGTATGTTTTTCAACAACTTTTGGCTTGGAAAGTTTTTCTTCTAAAAGTTCTTGTTCCAATTCATGGATACGGTTTTGAAGATCTCTTTTATTCATTTTCAGAGTTCAGATTCTAAGTTCACAATTAACATTTACCGTTCCGATGAAAACAGTTCACAATACAAAACCCAGGTAAATCGAACACTCTGTCGATGAGTAGAAATCACCATACACACGCATCAGTGGAATATAAGTTCCCTAATCAATGCCTTGGTGTTGTTTCTCGCAGCGCCATGATGTAACCGAGCAGTAAGGCAGATGTTGTTTTCATAATTTATTCAGAAAATAAAGGCATTGATCTAAAATAAACAAAATACATAATAAGTCAAAATTACAAAAATTGAGAAAATAACATATAAGATAATTTACCTAACAGTATACGTTTAAAAAAAATGAACTCTATGAAAAAAATGTGTTCTGTAAACAATTCAAATTTAAATCTTACAGACTCATTTCATTTACAACTTTGAATGCAAGAATACAATAAAGTAAAACATTTGCAATCAAAATAATAACGTAAATCAAATCTTTATATGGCAATGAAACACATAATCAAATATACAAGTTACATACCATAAGATGCGTATGATGGACACTGGATTTAAAATATACTTCTTTCTTCAAAACGTAATACTGCTCTGATATACAAGGTAAAGCGCGGTAAATTTATACTTATAATGAAAAAGTATTATTGGAAGAAAAAATAGGAAATAACCAATCAAATGAAAGAGCCAATGAAATCATAGAATAAAACTTTACTCAGGCAACTCAATCCAGGTGCGCAATAGAACTTTTGGTTAATCAAATTTTAAGATTTTATTTCTCAAAACGATATGAAAAAATAAATAAAAACGAATAAATACATATAGAAATAGATTTCATAATATCACATACAGTTAAATCAGAGTTAGGCTCTTATAAAATGGCAGAATATCAGTTTCAATTAGAGTTAGAGAAAATGCGATTTGAAAGAGAAAAATTAGAAAGAGAAAGAGAAGAACGAGAAAGTGAACGAAAATTTGAATTAGACAAATTAGAAAGACAAGAGCGAGAAAGAGAGCGTGAAATGAACTTTGAATTAGAGAAATTAAAATTACAGAACCAACCAGAACCGTCAGTTGTCAAAACTGAATTTGATGCAGCAAAAAATATCAGATTAGTTCCAAAATTTCAAGAAAAATCTGTAGACAAATATTTTCCACCATTCGAAAAAGTCGCAGAGAATCTTAAATGGCCACGAAATGTTTGGTCAACAATGTTACAAAGTGTATTGGTTGGAAAAGCGGCTGAGGTATACTCTGCACTAGGGGTAGTTGAGAGTTCAGACTATGAGAAGGTCAAAGCAGCAATATTAAAAGCCTATGAATTAGTACCTGAAGCGTATAGACAAAAGTTCAGAAAGTATAGAAAGTTTGATAATCAAACATTTGTTGAATTTTCACGAGAGAAAGAAGATTTATTCGATCACTGGTTTAGATCTAAGAAACTTGATAAAACTTTTGCTAATTTGCGCCAAGTCATCCTGGTAGAAGAGTTTAAGGAATGTGTTCCTCAAGATTTGAAAACACATTTAGAAGATAAGAATGTGAAAACTCTTGAAGAGGCAGCAGTCATATCTGATACTTATGCTCTGTCTCATAAAAAGAATTTTGTTTCAAGATCTCAGACTAGCAGTAATTCTACCAATTCAGACACATATAAAAAGAGTGGTTCAGGGTCTCAGTCTTTCACAAGTTCCCAGTCTCCATCCCAAGGTGGTTTTAAGTCCGGTTCAGGACGTGTTGAAGGATCGTCTGGAATAGGGTCGCTTCCTACTTGTAGTTATTGTAAGAAAAAGGGTCATCTGATCAGTGAATGCTTTAAACTTAAGAGAAAAAATGATTTTGATAAAACTCAACCACATGCTTGTGCGGCAGTTAGAGGTGATAGAGAAGCCTTAGTTTCGATTTGTTCTGACACTCCTGATGTCCAGGGTTCACAGTCCAGTTCTATTGATTCTATGGAGGATTATAAGCCCTTTATGTCTCAGGGATTTGTTTCACTCGGTGACTCTAGCGAAATAAAACCTGTCCAGATTTTGAGAGATACTGGAGCTGCACAGACGTTATTGTTAGAGGGCGTGCTTCCTTTGTCTGAGCAGACTTCTACTGGTGGGTCAGTTTTATTACAGGGTGTGGAGCTAGGCGTCATTGATGTTCCCCTGCATAGAATTAGTTTGAAGTCAGATTTAGTTACTGGACCTGTTATCGTAGGTGTTCGACCTACTCTTCCCGTTCCAGGCATTTCTTTGTTGTTAGGCAACGATCTGGCTGGTGGAAAAGTTGTACCAGATCCTATAGTTTGTGAGAAGACCACTCCAGATGTCATGTATAATGATGAAGATGATGACATTTATCCAGCCTGTGCTGTTACTAGAGCGATGGCCAGAAGACGAGAAATGGAGGCAGACCATACTCAAGCCTTTGACGAGACGAATTCCTCTGTTGATATTGATTTGAATGACACTTTCTTATCTGACCTTAATGGCACTCAAACAAACATGGAACCACACAGTATCAAGAAGCAAGAGAAGAAAGAACTGTTACCAAAATTTGGTGGTGAGGATGATGAGTTGCATCCACTAGTTAGCAAAGGCAAGGACATCCTCAGCCGAGAACGTTTACTCTCTGAACAACATAAAGACCCAGATATCATTCAACTTAGTAAGAGGGCACTTCCACCAGAAGAGGCTACTAAAGTTGGAGAATGCTTCTATATGAAAGATGGCATCCTTATGCGAAAATGGCGACCACCTGATGCTTCTCCAGATGAAGTGTGGCGTGTTGTTCACCAGATAGTGGTCCCAGCTGCTTATCGTCGAGATGTCATGAGTTTAGCTCACGATACACCTATGGCTGGTCATTTAGGTATCAATAAGACTTATAATAGGATTTTGAGTCATTTTTATTGGCCTAAGCTAAGAAAGGATGTTTCGAAGTTTTGCAAGTCATGCCACGTCTGTCAGATGGTAGGTAAACCAAATCAGAAGATACCATCTGCTCCTCTCCAACCCATTCCAGCTTTTGAAGAACCGTTTAGTCGAGTATTAGTGGATTGTGTAGGACCTTTGCCTAGGACCAGATCTGGAAACCAGTATTTACTTACCATTATGTGTACATCCACTCGATTTCCTGAAGCCATACCTCTAAGGAATATAAAGGCAAAGAGCATAGTTAAGGCCCTAACCAAGTTTTTCAGTTTTCTAGGAGCACCCAAGGCAATTCAGTCGGATCAAGGCTCAAATTTTATGTCGGGGTTGTTCCAGCAAGTCATGCATGAGTTGGGTATAAGGCAATATAGATCAACTGCTTATCATCCTGAGTCCCAGGGAGCGCTAGAACGTTTTCATCAAACCCTAAAAACAATGCTGAAGACCTATTGTTACCAATATGAAAAAGATTGGGACGAAGGGGTTCATCTTGTGCTATTTGCTGCACGAGAAGCAGTCCAGGAGTCTCTTGGGTTCAGTCCTTTTGAATTGGTGTTCGGACATACAGTTAGAGGTCCTTTGAAATTGTTGAAGGAAAAGTGGCTGACTGAGACTAGTGATCTTAATCTTTTAGATTATGTGTCTGATTTCAAAGAAAAACTTTACAATGCTTGTAAATTAGCACAAGAAAATTTGAAGAATTCTCAGATGAAAATGAAAATGTGGTATGACAGAGATGCCAGAAATAGGGTGTTTAAGCCAGGTGATAAGGTTCTTGTATTTTTACCTATTCCTGGTCATCCTTTACAGGCCAGATTTTATGGTCCTTATGAAATTGAAAGCAAGATCAGTGATGTAAACTATGTAGTTAAGACACCAGGTCGACGTAAAGAGAAACGGGTTTGTCACATTAACATGTTAAAAGAGTATTTTGAAAGGTGTGACCGAAATTCTGTAAAACCAGTTTCCACTTTAGCCAATGCTAAGGCTGTTCAAAATTGTATTGAAAGTGATACGAGTGTAGAGATGAATGAGAAAGATTGTAATCAGAGTGTTCGTTTGAAAAACTCAGAAGTTTTGGCTAATTTGGATGCCAAACTTGGACATTTGAACATTCACCAAAAAGAACAAGTTAAAAACTTGATGAATGAGTATCATCAAATCTTTTCGGATGTTCCAAAGAAAACTAATGCAGCTTGTCATGATGTCATAGTGAGTGACGTTCTGCCTATCAAACAACATCCGTACCGTCTGAATCCAATAAAATTGCAGTACCTAAGAAGGGAAGTGCAGTACATGTTGGACAATGACATTGTTGAACCTAGTAA
Source organism: Saccostrea cuccullata (assembly GCF_032062105.1). Lineage (NCBI taxonomy): Eukaryota > Metazoa > Mollusca > Bivalvia > Ostreida > Ostreidae > Saccostrea > Saccostrea cuccullata. The sequence goes on along the minus strand of NW_026930468.1, from coordinate 9,498 downwards.
AAGTGATTGGAGCTCACCATGTATTCTTGTACCAAAACAGGACGGTTCGTACCGATTATGTACAGACTATAGAAAGGTGAATTCTGTTACCAAAACTGATTCATTCCCAATACCTAGAATCGATGACTGTATTGACCGCATTGGAAACGCCAAATTTGTCAGTAAATTTGACCTGTTGAAAGGCTACTGGCAAGTACCGTTAACAGAAAGAGCAAAAGAAATATCTGCTTTTGCTACACCAGATGGACTTTATCAGTATAAAGTAATGCCTTTTGGCATGAAAAACGCACCGGCTACATTCCAAAGGATGATTCACTCCCTCCTTCAAGACCTCGAGGGATGCGAGGCCTACATTGATGATGTCGTCATATACAGCGACACATGGGACGAACATCTCCGAATCATGCGTGCTTTATTTGACATTTTAGCTAAAGCAAACTTAACTGTGAATCTTGAGAAGAGCGAATTTTGTCATGCATATGTAGAGTATTTAGGTCATAAAGTAGGTCAAGGTTATGTTACACCCATAATGGCTAAAGTGGAAGCTATTGCAAAGTTCCCGATTCCTACAAACAAGAAAGAATTAATGAGGTTTTTGGGCATGGCTGGGTTTTACAGAAAATTTTGTCCAAATTTTTCCTCAGTAGTTAGTCCACTTACAAATCTTTTACAAAAGAGGGTTAACTTTGAATGGACAAAGGACTGTGAAAAATCATTTCATAAAATCAAATCTGTCCTTATGAGCAATCCAGTTCTGTCAACTCCAGATTTTTCTAAGCAGTTCAAACTTACTGTTGATGCTAGTGATGTTGGAATCGGGGCAGCTTTGTTTCAAGAACATAGTGATAAGGTAGATAGAGTTGTTTCTTATTTTTCAAAGAAACTTACAAAATGTCAACAAAAGTATTCCACCATTGAAAAGGAATGCCTTGCTTTGTTGTTAGCCTTACAGCATTTTGATGTTTATCTGAATGTTACTTTGCATCCAATTCTTGTATATACGGATCACAACCCCCTGACATTTTTGCATAAATTGTCAAACAAGAATCAAAGACTGACTAGATGGAGTTTGTTGTTACAAGAATACAACATAACAATTAAGCATATCAAAGGCAAAGACAATGTTATTGCAGATGCCTTGTCCAGAGTATCGTGAACATATATGATTTTGTATTAATGTACATATATTTCATTTTGACAATATAAGTTTTCATTGACATTCAAACTTTTTAAGGGGGGAGGTGTTGTGAGGTGTGTTGTATTTGTATTGTTTCATCGTGTATATTATTAGTAACATTAAGTTTCTTGAACATTCCAGAGTGGTCAACATGTTCGGTCATTTTTTCTAGAACATTCTTGAACTTTGTGTATGTCCAGAACTTTCCAGTAATATCATGTACTTACAACTTCTAGAATATTCTAGATTTATAATACTGTATAAATACTCTGTCAATTCAATGCATAGAGACGATTGTCGTATAAGCATCATTGAGGTATTACTGGGATATAATTTCACTGGGACATTGTGTGCAGCAACGGACACTCTGATGTATGTATTTTTAGATTCTTGCTAAGTTTGTACTTTATGTTTGATATATTTATTATATATTACTGTAAATAAATTATTGTTAAGTTTAAATTGTGTTATTGATCTTTGCTGGCATTTCGGGTAATTCTGACCCATAACATTATGTTTATGTCAACCTGTACAATGCTTAATATCATGAATGCACCCCTGAACTTTCAAAACAATACTTATTATCGACAGAATGAACTATCTTGAAAAGTTAGTTAAAGGTCAAGATGAAAAGTCATGAGGTGAGTAAACGTGGTATTTTACAAATGCTGAAATACTTAGTAATAATAAATGTGCAAAATATTGAATCCATATCTTTTACAGTTTTCAAGATGTTAAGAATAGGGTATGAAAAACACACATACAAACAGACATATATCAGGTTAAGTTGTCCTTAATAGTCGCTCTGACACAAAAATAGGGAATGGAGGAATGAAGAATAATAACAGATTAAATTTAAGGTTGAGGAGTTGTATTAAAGAGTTTTTTTTAAAAGCTTTTCTCTATATTTTCCTATGTATTACGTTGATACCATTTGTGGCCCCACCTATATGACCCGTCCCTCGGGGGTTCATAATGTTGTATAAATATGAGATATAAAAATTATATATAAACTTTGATGTTTAGATTGTGCATTTTAGGGGAATATCATTTTAAAACTATGCCCCCGTTTTATTTTCGCCCTACCCACAGGTGGGCGAATTTAAAACGGGGCGAATTAAAAATACACAGCATGCTTTCTTAAACAGAATTGTAACTGGGCGAATTTAAAACAAGACAAAATTGCTTTCAAGTGTGAAAGGGCGAAAATAAAACAGGGCGAAAATAACCCTGTATACAGTAATCATTATTGAACATCTTTCTTTTATATTAAGATATATCTAAGGAATATACCAAATAATTTTGATCATCTTCAAATTTACAAAATCTTCATAAAGAAATGGCGATTTTGAAATTTAACTCATTCTATTGTAGAACGAGTCAGTGATAAACTTAATATTTACTAGTATTATAACAAGTGTATGTGGAGGAAATTATTGCCATTCTTGCGAACGAAGGGACAAAGGGACAAACGTTCTCATTTGCAATCAGTACAGAGGAACACAAGTCTAGGCATTTGCAATCCACTTTTTTATAAATATGTTGCACAATTTAATCCAATCAATATGCTTTTTATAATTATTGCACATTAGGTAATTGTACTCTTTCAATTATTTAGGTTCATCTACTGGTAAGTTGCCTAATAAACATTGTTTTCATGGCTTACCCTTTTCCCCTTAGAATGAATGTTCTTTTAAAAAGATTTGTTTATATATAGGGTATAAAGTTGAAGCAATTATGTTAATTTTTTATTTGTTCTTCTTTATCATATTTTTCACGTTTTCCATCCTTTTTATTCTTGCATATTTAAATATCTGTCCACATTCTAAAATCAATCATTAATTCTATATGACAGCAGCAACAACAACTACAACAGTCCTGTCAACAACGTTAACCCCGCTATCAACATCGGCTTGTCATACAAATACTGATTGTAGTGGACACATCTGTCCTTCTCATAAACACCCTTACTGCAAGATTGATGGACATTCTTCAACATGTCATTGCACAGGTAAAAACATGAACATAAATTAAGAAAATAATAATGACTCTTTTAAAATGACTTTTTTAATCTTTTTAAACTGTCATTTCAATATAGAATATAAATGATCAAGTTTTTAATTGAGCATAGGTTTTTTTGTGACAATTATGGGCCATACGTTAGTTATTGCGATGTCAAGACTCTCCTTCTCTTCTACTGAGTATTTAGTCGCTCGCGTGCGCAGTGGTTAGAGCGTCTGCTCTAGAGTTTCGAAGTAAGGAGATGATCCTTACGTCACGGGTTCAAATCCCACTGTGGGGCGTGGAGACCGGTCCTTCGAATGAGACTTATAAACCGAGATCTAGTGTCGCAGTAGGTGCTCTTAGGTAATTATCAGATAAAATTTAATGCATTGTTATAAGTAAGAATGTCGCTTTCAAAACATTGAATTATGGCGATCTGATCAAAGGTTCTGGTGTAAGGGGATATCTAGTTACTAATCCACTTAAAATGGAATCATTTAAAAAAAAATAATCTTCCTTTCTCCTTCTACGCGTCTGCAGCTGGAAAGATTCAAATAGTTCTGTTATTCTTGATCACTGCGTCAAATGTTCTGGTGTCGGAAAGGGCTCTATTGATATTGTAGGAAAATGTGTACTTTTTCGAATAATGATTATTTATTATTAAAATATAATGGATTTCAAATTGAACAATGATTTGAATGTTAAATGTGAAAATAAATCATGTATTTTCACGGATAATAATGGTCAGATAGACTAAAAAATATTCAAAAAAATAAAGACTTACTTACCTAGTCTTCTTTGTTCCTTGTGGAGCATAGGGCTACTACTGTCGCTCTCCACCTTACTCTGTTTTGGGATGTTCTTTTTGCCTCATTCTAGGTCTTTCCAATGCTTTCAAGCTCTTTCAGTCTTGTTCTCCTCCATCTATGTAATGGGCGCCTTTGTTTTCTCTAACCTTGTGGATTCCAATCCAGTGCCTATCTAGTGATGCTGTTTTGGGGCTTTCTCCATGTTTGACCAATCCACTGCCATGCTCGTTTCTGAATCTGGAGGGATGTTGGTTCTTGGCTGGTACGCTCCAGTAGCTCGATATTTTAAATGGCCATATCAGATGTGTCGTAGGCATTTGTTGGTAAATACTTGGATTTTTAGGTCACCTGAGTAAACTCAGGTGACCTATTGCTATCTGTTTTCGTCCGTCGTCGTCCGTCGTCGTCCGTCGTGCGTCGTTCGTCGTGCCTTAACATTTGAACATTTTCAGCTTCTTCTCTGAAAACCACTGAACCAATTTCAACCAAATTTGGCACAAAGCATCTATGGGTGAAGGGGAACAAAAATTGTGAATTTCATGATCCCTTCCCCCCTGGGGCCTGAGGGGTGGGGCCAAAACCACTAAAATTAATGCAATCTTTAAAAATCTTCTTCTTTACTCCTGGACATCAAGCAATCAAACTGTTTGCATGATTGTAATCAGCAATGAGTCCTCTACCAAAATTGTGAAATTCATGGTCCTGGGGTCAGGGGTTCTAGTGCTAGGGAGGGGCTAAATAAGTAGGTAGTGAAAATGCATTATTTCTTTGAAAATCTTCTTCTCTGCTCCTGGGTATTAAATAAACCAACAAAGTACATAGTTATGACGAGCAAGAGTGCCTCTACCAAAATTGTGAATTTTATGGCCCCAGGGTCAGGGGTTCTGGTGTTAGGGCGGGGCTCTATTGATTATATAGTGAAAATACATTATTTCTTTGAAAATCTTCTTCTCTGCTCCTGGGTATTAAATAAATTAACTAAGTACATAGTTATGATGAGCAAGAGTGCCTCTACCAAAATTATGAATTTTATGGCCCCAGGGTCAGGGGTTCTTGTTTTAGGGTGGGGCTCTAATGATTATATAGTGAATTGCATGAATTCTTTGAACCTGATTAATATGCTAATGATCTAATTACATATTTAAGGCCAGGATTTATTTTATTTTCAGTTGTACAAAGCCTCCGCTCAAGGTTTTGAATTTTCAGAAAAAAATAAAACAATATTTTCTTTACGATGTCAAATATGATTCGGGATCGAGATTTCAAATTTACGAACTCGCACTTCCGGTTTTAAGATGAAATAAAGCTAGATCTGAGTAGCTTGGTTTAGTGTAAAATTCATCGATTCGAGTGCCATTCAAAACGTTTCACCCGTTCAAAGGACAAATAAAATGCTGACGACTTTGTTGCACAATGACATGCTGGTGAGATAATTATGTATTCGTTTCAAAAGTATCTGTCTGTAAATTTTTTTCCTCCCCCAGGTTTTAAACTGCCCGTGGTAGCTATTGCATATTGCCAGCGACATTGTTTAGGTCTCTGTTATAGCTTACAGTCTAAGCATCATTCTTCAGATAAAGGTTGCTTATGCATCAGATGTAATGAATAAAACTATGGGAGAAGTTAAGTCCATTTGAGGAAGAAATGAACAATAACCTGAAGAAAAAAAAATTCAACTATTAAAAGGCAAGAATTTACAAATATATACAGGCATGTAGTATCATTTGTATCAGCCAGAGAAATTATTTTAAAATTAATTGAAAAAATATTCACCCTACTCCCCAATACTCCCTGTCTGTTTTATGATAGGACTTATAATTTTAGGCATCAAGTAAATTTTAGAACAATGTCTACACATTCACCTAACACATATTAAAAAAATGAAGATATATTGAAAGACTTTTAAAGAATTGATTTTTTAAAATATATTTTGACCAACATCACAAAATTTATATAACTGGCCCAAACTGGCAGATGATGAAATAAACAATTAAATGTTCTACTTTCCTATTTGTAAGCATTATGTGTCCAGTGGTAAGGAGCCTATTAGAATAGCATAAAAAAAAATGTACAATTGATTTATCAAAAAAAAATTTTTATTTCCTTCTCCTTCGGGACTTTTTTAATCTCATGACGTTCATAACTAAACCTAAACATAAAAAAAAATGCTGGCCTTATAATGAAGAGAGGGGCCTCTTTGAAAATAGATAAATTCAGGGCCGCTGGGTCAGGGGTACCATGGGGGTACTTTGACTAAAAATAAATTAATGCTTTGAAATCTGCCCTTTGATAAGCAATGGTGCCTCTTTCAAAATTTGTGAATTTCATGGCTTTTGGATTTAAACACGAACCAAATACAATCGCTGGAAAGTTGTTACGTGATACTCAGGTGACCTATAAGGCCCGTGGGCCTCTTGTTTGTTGTAGTCCTGCTGTTTGTCTCCAGGTTTCACATCCGTAGAAAAGCACTGATTTAACATTGGTATTCAATATTCTGATCTTTGAGCTTTCACTTAGTGTACTGGAACTCCAGAAAGGTTTGAGCATTGCGAATGCTTGTCGGGTTTTGCTTTTTCTGGCTTTCATGTCTTCTTTTGAGCCACGTGTATTACTGATGATGGACTCTAAGTAAGTAAATTGTTCCACCTCTTCCAGTTCTTCCCCCTCAATTGTGATTGGTCCACCTTTTCTAGTCTTGACTTTCATTACTTTTATTTTCTTGCTGTTAATTTTTAGCCCTATCTTCTTTCCAGTTTCATTTAGCTTGTTGGTCTTTTCTCTGATATCTTTTATTTGGCGGGACAGTAGGGCAATGTCATCGCCAAAATCCAGGTCTCCCAATCTTCTGAACATTGTCCCTTGTATTCCCCTTGGTCTTTCGAATGCCTGCTTTGTGATCCAGTCTATCACTATTAGGAACAGAGTGGATAAGAGTAAGCAGCTTTGTTTCACTCCAGTTTCGACTTCAAATGAGTCAGTGAGGGATGTTTCATCATGTATCACTTGCACTGAGAATTCTTCATATAGGGTCTTAATAATATTCACTTTCTTAGATGGTAGTCCATAGTGTCTCAGCAGTTGCCACATTACATCTCTGTTTACACTGTAAATTGCCTTTTCAAAGTCGATAAAATTTATATACAGAGATGATTGCCATTCAACAGATTGCTCAACGATAATTCTTCGAGCTGCAATTTGGTCCGTACAGCTTCTGTTGGATTTAAAGTCTGCATTTTTATCCCGTAAGTCTTTATCCACCGCATCTTTCATCATGTTCAGTATTACTCTACAGAGGATTTTGCTGGCTACTGGCAGCAGGGTAAAGCCTCTCCAGTTTTCACAGCAGCTTAGGTCTTCCTTTTTTGGCAGTTTAACAAGTAGCCCTTTTTTCCATTCTGTTGGTTTACTCTCAGCTTCCCAGATTTTATTTAATAGTTTAAACAGATAGTCACTTATCTCCTATCCTCCATATTTCAACGCCTCTGGTGGTATACCATTTACTCTAGCCGCTTTCCCATTCTTCAATGATTTTAAGGCTTTCTTGATTTCCTGTATCTTTATATTGTCAACCTTTATGTTAAGGTCTTCCCCTGGTTGTAAGGTTACCGGTTGGTCTGGTTCTGGCCTATTCAAGACATCAATGAAGTGTTAATTCCACCTTTCCATTTGTTCATTTAGTTTGGTGAGGACTTTACCATCTTTGTCTTTGTTTAGACTTGCATGTTTTACCTCTACTGAATGTTTTGGTGATGTCGTAGAGAGAGTTTCCCATGTAGGCAGCTCTTTCTGCTTCTGTTGCAAGTTGGTTAACATACTCTCTTTTGTCATTCCTGCATGATTTTTTTAAGTTCCTTATCTTAAGTTTGGTGCTTGGGATGGGCATTACTCTTTTGTGCTCTTGTTTTAACTTTCTTAACTTTTTCTTTCATAATTAATTACGCCTTTCTTCAACTTTCTTTTATGTGGTATCAGACATCCATTCTTTCTTCTTGTTGATTTTCCTTCCTAAGACTTCTTCACGTGTATTCTTGATGATAGCCCTTCCAGCAGTCCATTCACCCTCAATATCTAGTTCTTGATCCTCACTGTATAGTGCACTGAATCTATTCCTTAGTTCTAATTGGAATATGTCCTTATCAATCAGGTTTTTCAGCTTGTCTACATTGTATTTTATTCTCTTTGTCTCAATTTTTGCGTTCTTTGCCAGTTTGATTTTTACTTTGGCTAGTATCATGTGGTGGTCGGAGTTAACATCTGCTCCTCTCATAGCTCTTACATCATGCAACGAGCTTCTCCATCTTTGACTTATCATAATGTGGTGGATTTGGTTCTTTGTTTTGCCATCGGGTGATTCCGGGGTCGTTTTGTGGATGTTTTTGTGAGGGAAAAGGCTTTCTCCTATCACTAATTCGTTTGTTTCACAAAATTCTATTAGTCTGTCTCTATTTTCATTCCTCTCTCCAATGCTGTGCTTTCCCATTACTTTTTTCTCTGCTTTTGTTACTCTGGCCGATCTTAGCATTCATGTCACCCATCACTATTCTAATATCTTTCTTTGGGGTATTGTTCCAGGTTTGCTATAGGTTTTCATAGAAGTTATCATTCAACTCTTCTTCAGCCTCATTGGTTGGTGCATAGCACTGAATGATGGTAAAGTTTTGGCATTTAGCTTTAAATCGCACCTACATTATTCTTTCATTGACAGGTTCCAATTCCATGAGACTGTTTATTTGTTTTCATAGATAGCATTATCGCCACTCCTTTTGTATGATGATCATTTTTATTCTCATTGCCAGAGTAAAGGACTTCTTCTCCTGTACTCAGTGTTATCTTTCCACTTGGATTCCATCTTGCTTCGCTTATGCCTGGGACGTCGATGCCGTAGTTTCTCATTTACATAGCTTTATGCGCGCATCGTCTCTTAATTCTTGTACATGGTACGTACGTATACATTCCACTGGGCAACTTTTGTGACTGCTTTGGGCGAAAACAGGGGTATCGGTTTGTTAAACGTCATTCTCTGTTTTGCATGGCGGTCTTCAGTTGCATTTTCAATTATGCTAACATTAGTCCCAGGTCTTGAAGGACAAGCATAGTTAGCGTCTTTAGTAGTTTCTGTAATCATGAGTATTTTACAGGACAAGGTGATTAACTTGGTGCCGAACCCCTACCCGCAGGGCCAGGGTTTTGTAGTCAAAGGCTCCCTCCATCCTCTGTATACTTTTTTCTTTGTTAAAATAAAGTGATGAATCGTTTCTTTAAAAAAATATTAATTACGACATCTTCACACGAAGGCTTTTTAAGATATTACCTGTTATGCATTTCGGAATTGTAAAACAAAATACGACAAGAAAAACGGGGTGATATTTACATTGTGCGCCTTTATAATTTTGTGACGGGGGTCCTCCCTGTCACTGGCACTGGTAATTAATGACGATTGTTTTTATTTACATCGTTTATTTACATAATTACAACACAAGATATATTTATAAGAAATCACAATGTTCA